>NC_067232.1:11835000-12135000 GCF_019924925.1 Ctenopharyngodon idella | reverse complement strand
ACACTACACACTGTTTCTCAAAGCAGAGGCTGTGGTGGATTAATGGGGCAGCACTTCTGTTCTCTCCAGCCCCCTCGGACATACGCACCTTTCCTTCCCTTCAGCAAGGCTTTTTGAATATGTCCCAGTTCTTGCCACATTTAGCTTTAAATAAGTTTCACCCTCCCTTCTTCTTCTTGGAAAAAGGGCGCAGTGGGTTCATGCACCCTGTGAGTTCAGCACTCATCATTTATCATCCCTCTTTTTTTGGAAACGATGAACAATATTATGTCATAGACTCCTCTTGTGATGGAAACTATATCTTAAACTATGTGAGAAATTAACGTGTTGTTTTTATAAAGGCTGTATAACATTTGATAAAGGGATAGTTCAGCCATAATTCAAATTGTCATCATTTACTCACCCCATGCCATTCCAAACCATGTATTTTTTTTGTTTTTTTGTTTGTCAATACAGTGTAAATCAATTTCATCCAGTGTTTGATTGGACCTCATTTACTTGCAATGTATGTACAAAAACATTTGAAACATTCTTCAAAATATCTTGTGATTCCATCTCTCGCTCTCTCTGTAAACTGCACTGTACAAACAAAGGCAAAAATAAATATATATAAAAATGAATATAATCATTTATTTAAATGAATATAATCAATTATTTATCTTTTGTATTCCACAGAAGAAAGTCAAATGGGTTTGGAACAACATGAGGGTGAGTCTATGATGACAGAATTTTCATTTTTGGGTGAACTAACAAACTAACTTCTAAAGAAGTAGTTAGTTTGAACAAAATGTGTTAATATGAACATTTTGCTTTATGGGCAAATTAAATATCTCAAAATCAGAGTCAGAAAAATGTAACCTGGCATCCTAGTGAAGGGCACCAAAAACAGTATAAGAGACAATAAATAATGCAGGAAAAAGTAAAAGATTCTCCCTGTGGAAATCTGGATGCTTTTGTGAAATCTGGTCCCCACAACAGCGAGCCCCATCAACTCATCTCCCCTTGCCAGCTTTTCATATTTAAAGCCAGTACGGGTTTAATTACCAAATGATGACAGTGTCATATGGTGCCATGATGGCACAGGATATGTGCGAGACACTGACTGACAGTGGGAAGCTGGAAAGCAAAACGGGGGAGAAAAAAAAAATAGCTGAGACAGTAAAACATCTGTAATTTGCAATTCACTGGTGTTCAGTGGTTGCTCATGGATTAAAGATTAAAAACTATTGTCTAGCAGATGGAAGAGAGAGAGGGAGAAAGAGAGAGAAACATGGAGGGAGGGGGAGCTTCTAAGCAGCCCATTTACATTTGTATATAAGCAGCACTGTTAGGATAATCACATGGAAAAAATAAGCTGTCTCCATCACACACCCAAGGCAATGCCTCCATTAGCCCCATCTCCAGATGCAGATGCTTCTGTTTTCAGATCGATTTGTGGTGACAGCATGCTGCCCTCTGTAACAGCTTGGCATATAGTTTGGTACAAGTGCAGAGAGAATCTTTTAGTTGTTGTCTTTGCGATGCCACGGTGCTAAATGCAGCCATCTACAGTATAAAACTTCCTCAAATATGCAATACACTGTGTTTGGTTGACCAGTGTCAGAATAAAAAGTGAGCTAATTTTTCTCTGTTGGTGATTGAAGAGACCAGCTACACCTGATCTTTTTGTAATTGTAATTAATTGGTGTTTTGTTAGTCTTGCTGTGCCTTAATTAGTTAGCACTGCCCAGTAGAGAGAATGAGAAACAGTACCCGGTACACAGCAAATAATTATTAGAAATGGCTATAAGCTAATGCTTTCACTGTGAAGTTGACCCTACTTTGATATGCTCATAGGTTCCTTTGATGCATTCGGGTGTACGGGGGTAACGGGCCGCCTATTGGAGCATGGCAGACCACCTGAGAGTTGTTTTCTGGACTCTGAGAGGTCACCTGACACCAGTGCTCCGGAGAAGGTGCACAGCACTGGATTTCACGTGAGTTAAAGGACCTCTTCAATAAAACATCACCAGCTTTCAATGGTGCACGCTTGAGCTGCTTGTGTAATTGACTTTTTGACTTTTTTCGGATTTGCATGGACTCTTCAAAAGTAGCTCACCTGGCAAGTATCGCTCTGCTCCAAAATTACAGTAGCGCTGTGTTATATTACAAATAATAATAAACTCTCCACTGGCCACAGCTACTCATTCAGTCTTAATTCAGACTCACCTCTTAAAGCTCATTCACAACAAGAACGATAACCATAATGATAACGATATTAGCATCCTCACTATCGCCAATAAAGTTCTGTGTATTATAAGTATGTGCTGCAGTTTTGTTGTTTTGTTTTAAACGCTCACCCTCTTTAAAGGTTTAGTTCACCCAAAAATGAAATTTCTGTCATTAATTACTCATGTCGTTCCAAACCTGCAAGACCTTTGTTCATCTTTGGAACACAAATTAAGATATTTTTGATGAAGTCCAAATGGTTTTTTATCTCTAATAGAAAGCAACGAAATTACCACATTCAAGGTCCAGAGAAGTAGTAAAGACATTGTTAAAGTAGTCAACGTGTCGACAGTGGTTCAATCTTAATGTTACGAAGCGACGAGAATACTTTTTGTATGCAAAAACAAAACAAAAATAATGACTTTATTCAACAGTTTTTCCTCTTCCCTGTCAGTCTTCTACGCAGTTGACGCAGTGCAGAGCTTCCATGTTTACGTCCGAACACCGTCTCAGTATTGGCTGAATCTGTTCACGTGAGCAGCACAACGCATGCATGTGATGCTGATGCAGGAGCCGGCCAATAATGAGTCGCTGTTCGGATGTAAACATGGAAGCCTGCACTGCGTTCACTGCGTCAACTGCATAGAAGTCTGACAGGGAAGAGGAAAAATTGTTGAATAAAGTCATTGTTTTTGTTTTGTTTTTACACATAAAAAGTTTTCTCGTCGCTTCTTAACATTAAGGTTGAACCACTGTAGTCACATTGACTATTTTAACAATGTTTTTACTACTTTTCTGGACCTTGAATGTGGTAATTTCGTTGCTTTCTTTTAGAGAGAAAAAACCATTTGGATTTCATCAAAAATATCTTAATTTGTGTTTCAAAGATGAACAAAGGTCTTTCGGGTTTGAAATGACATGAGGGTGAGTAATTAATGGCAGAAATTTCATTTTTGGGTGAACTAACCCTTTATAGTTGGGTCGATTGATTGGCCGTCAATGTTTTTATTGTTCATCAGCTGGAAAAAATCATAATGAAAGTGATTCCGACGATATCGCTCCCTGTGCCTTATCGTTAGAACAATTTTTAAATATATATCATTATTCTTGTTATTATAGTTATCCTTAGTGTGACTGGCCTTTGAACCACCTGTAGAAGATGTATGTTTGGGGTAAATGAGAGCCTACCATGCAGTTCAAATAGTGTAAATTAAAGGCATTGTTCACCCTAAAATGAAAATTCTGTCCTTATTTACTCATATAATTTTATATACAAACAATATTGGACCCCATGAAGAAAAAAAAAACAGGCATTTTTTTATAGAAATATCTTCTTTTATGTTCCACAGATGAACGAAAGGATTGGAATGACATGAGGGTGAGTAAATGATGGGAGAATTTCCATCTCTTTAATATATTTTAATAGCTGTTAAGGCCTCTCAAATGAAATATGAGATTGGAGAATACTATAATTGCCTCCTCTCTGAAATAAAGGAAGTCTCAAGCAGGATGTTCTGTAGGTGAAATTCAATATGGGCAAACCATTTTAGCCATCTTATGAGTGAGGTGACGAATCATTTCTGTTCTGAATGGATGATTCGGAGCCAGAGGTGAATCATACAGGGGTTTGTTTGTATCTGTGCCTTTGATCCCCCTCTGATAGTCTCTACACCGCACAACATCTGTCACGCCGCATGCCACATTCGCTCACATAGAGCTTTAGGTGATGCTGGTGTATGGTTATTCCTGCCACACGGTCCACATGGGCATCCCCAACGCCAGCGCTCATTAGCAGGCAGGTGGCGTTAGAGTTTCGACTGGGGCCGAGACAAGAAATAGAACCTGGCAAACTGGGTTGTACGTCCGCATCGGGTAATCCCCGCCAGATTGCCAGGATATCAGAAGTGACATCACAAAGCCAACAAAAATTAGCATCCCTAATGGTCTGCCAGGCCAAACATTATTCTTCATGATGAGAAGCAGTCATGCCTGCCCAGGGCTCCTGATGATTTGGCCAAAAGCAGTGGAGGCCCCTAAGTTCTCAGCTCCAGCCAAAACCAACAGGCTCTATTCTCCAACCCATGAAGACTGGTTGTACACTACCCCAAAGGAAGTTCCTGTGAAAAACCATCATACTGCTGATGCCTTCAGATTCCAGAAGATCCTTGGTAATATCCTTGAAGACTATATATTCAAATGAGACTCTCACCTGGCACTTGACTACCAGTGAAAAACACCTTGAATAGATTTAGAAGCTAAAACCAAGAAAGATCAATGAGAGGAGAGGGGGAGAGTGGCAGATTTAATTAATTACTGCACATTAGAATGTTTGTTTACAAAAGTGAACAGTTACAAGGGGCCTGATGGTAATTAATTTAAAACGTACTTCCCCCTGTCCCTGCCTCGCGTCTGCAGTAGACGTGGTTGTTTCATGGCAGGTAAGCCTACGTCTCATTGGATTTCCATCAATTGCTCAAAGGTGTGTTTGAAAACAAAGATGCATGGTACACAAATTAGCCTGAATGTTAACATGATTGCATATTAAGAAATCTAATTAGCATTCCAGGGAATTAAAAGGGAAGAGCTGCATGATGTTGTGATAATGCATATCTAAGAGGAAAGTTTCACCATTTTCTTTTTCATTCTCTATGGTATTTAAATGTAACGTAACATTTTGAATAGATCTGTGAATTCTCTTTGTGACGATGACTTTATTTCACCAACAATGTCACTGTGGTTGCATGTGTGTGTGTTTTCATCTGTGGTCAGGAGGTCTCTCGAGGTCCCCCTCCAGGACAATGATGTATTTAAGTCCCCTAAGAGGTCAGATGGACTCTGTCCAGAACATCACCTGCAATCAATAGTGTTGGTAAACCAGGCTCAACTGAGTGGCCATGAAGACTCCCCTTATAAACAAGCTCACAGAGAGGCCGGCATGGCCCATTGCTTTGCTAAAACCGCAACCAGCATCCTGACACACACACACACAACACATGCCACCACTCTGAAAACAAGTGTTGATGACAAAGAGAAGAAAAATAACAGCACCTCAGCGGTAAGTGGAGAGCCTCCAGGTGATGAAATCCTCTCTAAAGTGACACAAAATTTAAGCAAATTGACAGCCATGTGAATGTGTTTATAAATGCTAGTGGGTGGTACTGCTGTGAAACAGTGAGCACATTGGAGTAAGGGTTGGGATTTTATTTTATTTTATTTTATTTTATTTTATTTTATTTCGTTTTGTTTTGTTTATTTTGTTTTATTTAATTTTATTTTGTTTAAAAAAACATATACTCTTCATAATGGCATTTAGCTTCATTATTCTTGCTATTTTGATAGCTAAAATGTGCATAAATGTTATTACATTATATTGTTATATTTCTGTCAGTCTAATAAATAAGGAAACTCAACAAACAATTAGTTGCATACACTCTAAAAAAAATGTTGGGTTAAAAACATCCCAAGTTGGGTTGAAAATGGACAAACCCAGTAATTGGGTTGGGTTGTTTAACCCAGTGAATGGGTTGTTTTAACCCAGCGGTTGGGTTAAATGTTTGCCCAACCTGCTGGGTAGTTTTATTCAACTTAACTATTGTTTAAAAAACTGTATTGCTTGCTTAAAATGAACCCAAAGTATATTGGAAATTGAAATTTATTAATATTTATTAAAAAGCTTAATGAATAATAATAAAACAATAAACATTTATTAAATTCCTTATTAATAAATGTTCACCTTTTGATTATTATTGTTGCCTCTGGTAATTATGTGTCTGATTTTTAATTTCCAACCTATTTTGTGTTCATTTTAAGCCAGCCATATAGTAATTTTTAAACAGTAGTTGGGTTAAATAAAACTGCCCAGCAGGTTGGTCAAACATTTAACCCAACTGCTGGGTTTGTTCATTTTCGACCCAACTTGGGTTGTTTTTAACTCAACAATTTTTAGAATGTACTTAAAAACATTATTTTGGTGGACAGTTTTACATTTTTACATGTCTATTTATTTATAGTATATCTACTTTGCCTGATTATAATAATTTCTGCTTTTTGTATTTTTATTTACCAGCAATACCCTTTGCATTCAGCTTCACTCTGTCATAGCAAAGGTTGCGCATTCTCCTTAACGCACAGGTGAATTGGGTGCACTGCTTCAATCAAGGCTTCACTATTGGGTTTGAGAGTCATCTGAGCCCAGACAACAAAAGCAAACGCTACAGTGAGTGTCTCTACTGTAAGTGGCTTTTGAAGAATTGGCACAGTCATCTGGCGAACACCTCACATCTCTCACAAACAAATGAAGGCCTGGCGCTTCAAAGTGAGATTGATATCTCTCTCTGAACTTCAACCAGAATATTCTGAATATTGAGAGAGGTGCACTCCTCCCACGGGACCACCGAGGCGCTTCTCTCCTCCCTCATTCCACCGAAGAGGGGAAAAAAGATTGCCCCTGTAGATCTTCCATGTTCATCAATATTCACTCATTCATCGTGAGCCATGGCAGGTGAAATTTGGCCTAGTATTGCTGAATGGATGACCCAGGGATCCACTTTACTGCTATGAGGTTGTCTGCAATTGAGTTTTAGGATTAAAACAGAACAATACACAATTTTTATGAACTTCAGACTCGTCTATATATTTTACGTTGTGACAGAAAACTTTTCAATTTGCTCTGCAAGTTCTTAAGAGTACCCAGCCATTTAATAAGACTAGAAGAGATATATCTACTTTGTTCTGCTTTCTGACTGTTTGCCAAATATACATTAATTTTTTCTTTTCTTTTTTTACTTGGAAATATTTTTCTAATAAAATGGAAACTACTGCTATAAAAGACTGTAAATCATTATTTACACCATATTTAAGCTGTATAGTATATAAAACTGTATAGTATAGTATTGAATTATTGTTATTAAAGGGGATTTTTAGGATTTCACTTTTTTTTAGCTTTAGTTAATGTGTAATGTTGCTTTTTGAGTATAAACAACATCTGCAAAGTTACGATGCTCAAAGTTCAATGCAAAGGGAGACATTTTCTTTTACAGAAATCGCTTTTTAAGGACTACAACAAATGGCTGGTAGGGACTACAACAAGCTTTTTCCCGGGTTGGTGACATCCCAAACCCCAAAATTTACATAAACCCTGCCCCCAGGAACACACAACAAAGGGGGTGAGGCCACGTTGGGCTGCTTTAGAGAAGAGGAAGAGTTGTTGTAGTAGAGTGTTGTTGAAATGCCGTCATTTTACGCTGGACTGCTTCACAAACGAGGGTCAATTCAACATTGGATTTGCACAAAAGATTAACATGATGGCACATGTTAGTCGATGAGTTGAATCAACTCCACAGCAACTACATCAATTTATCCACTAACCATTCAGAAACGTCCAGATGCATTCTAAAAGTTATAACTTCTTCCTGAGTCTCTCCGTCAGTGTCTGACTCTGGTTTGAACGATGTAAGGCTGAACACCATTACTGACGATTGTCATTTTGGCTGCATGAGATTCTCCAGCTTTGTTGTTGTTGAGCAACCGTGAAGTGTGAGCTGTTAAAGCTCCACCCTCTTCTGGAAAGGGGAGAGCAGCAGCTCATTTGCATTTAAAGGGACACACAAAAACGGTGTGTTTTTGCTCACACCCAAATAGGGGCAGATTTGACAAGACATAATAAATGATCTGTGGGGTATTTTGAGCTGAAACTTCACAGACACATTCTGGGGACAATAGAGACTTTATATATTACAGCTATTGATTACATACATTATACAGCTATAATGTTACATCTTGTGAAAAGGGGCATAATAGGTCCCCTTTAAACTAAACCTTGCAAAAAGTACACATTTCTTTGCACTTGCAATGTGCATGTAGAGAATGTAACGTACTATGTAATATTTTATATGACAACACAAATGATCGAACTACATTTTTTAGTATATAAAACATCCACCAAAAAAATTATTCTTAATACAAGCAAAATGCATTGGCACACATTCAGGTTTGCTTCTATGTTAGTATCTCCACAGCTGTATGTCTCTATCAGTGCATTTTTCAGAGAACTCCTTAGTAGCCAAATGAAGAGGCAAACACAGATGATGATGATGGTCATGACATACATTGTTGAACCACTTCAAGAGGAATACCAGCTTAAGGTGAGAATATCTTAGGATCCTGTAAAAACAATCTTTTGTGAACTACATACAGGATTACTGTAATATAAGAGTTTACTGCAGAAGACCTACTAGGCAAGGAGTGACTTAATATTGTCTTGATTGTGGTAAATATTTTGCTACGAAGCACTGAAGTGAAGTTGTGTGATTTTGTTATAAACCAACAATATTTATTGTTTCAGACTGAATCCTGCGAATCCATACTCCAGGTAAAACACCACATTTTAAATTCCAGGTAAATTTCCATGTGAAAATTGCTATGCAGACACTAGTACTAAATGTATTATTAAATCACCACAGTTGCATATATTTTCTATGGTGGAAATTTTCCAGAATGCAATGTCTACACGCGTGTATGTTATAATCTTGGTAACGGACAACAAAAACTACTCTATAATGATCTCCCCTCAGAGGTAAATCAATAATTGCAGAGCTACAAAAGAGTGTTTTGTCCTAAAATGGTAATTAGCATGGGTCTTGACCTCCCTCATGGCATCTCTCAGTCGCCCATCTGAGAGCCAGGGCATGTCCAGAGCTGACACTTAATGACGCTAACATTACACACTCGCTGAACATTGTCGGGCTTTTGTCTTCATTCACATCGAAATGAAGTTCTTGGGGCCCACGTTTATCAATCATGGTGGGGCTCCAGCTGTTCGCCAGTCTTTGGCCCGACTTCAACAGCCGCGCTTACAAATTGTCTCTGAATAGTGTGGAGCTCTGCCTCCCCACCCTTCCACCCCCTTTTTGTCACTGTCTCCTGACAAATGTTCCACTGCAGCATTTCCCAGACATGGCCGACCCTACCTTCTGCTCCTCGCCATTCAGAGGGGGGTTCTGGCCTCATGTTCCTCTCACAAGATGAGCATGGTAATCTGCAATGGTAGTCATTCAGACTGTTACTTAAATGCGTAGTGTTGTGATGTCGTGGCATGATTTTTGTCTTGGGTATCAAGAATGACATCTTAAGAGAACATAAGTCACCTTTATTAATATAGCACTTTATACAATACAGATTTCAGTTTCAAAGCAGCTTCACACACTGGAAAAAATAATTGTTGGTTTAACTTAAAGGGTTAGTTCACCCAAAAATGAAAATTTTGTCATTAATTACTCACCCTCATGTTGCTCCACACCCGTAAGACCTTCGTTCATCTTCGGAACACAAATTAAGATATTTTTGATATTTTTAAATCCGCAGGCCTCAGTGAGGCCTGCATTGCCAGCAAGACAATTAACACTTTCAATGCCCAGAAAGCTACTAAAGATGTATTTAAAACAGTTCATGTGACTACAGTGGTTCAACCTTAATGTTATGAAGCGACGAGAATACTTTTTGTGCACCAAAAAAACAGTTTCGAAGCTTTACAAATCTTTTGTTTCAAATCAGTGGTTCAGAGCGTGTATCAAACTGCCAAAGTCACGCCCCTCCAGTGGTGAACTAAAATTTCGAGACACTTATGATGTAACGAAGCCTCGTTTACTGAAATCACGTGACTTTGGTGCTCCGAACCACTGATTCGAAACAAAAGATTCGTAAAGCTTCGAAGCTTCATGAAGCAGTGTTTTGAAATCGCCCATCACTAGATATTGTTGAATAAAGTTGTTATTTTGTTGTTTTGATGCACAAAAAGTATTCTCGTCGCTTAATAACATTAAGGTTGAACCACTGTAGTCACATGAACTGTTTTAAACATGTCTTTAGTATCTTTCTGGACATTGAAAGTGTTAATTGTCTTGCTGGCAATGCAGGCCTCACTGAGCCATCGGATTTTATGAAAGATATCTTAATTTGTGTTCCGAAGATGAATGAAGGTCTTACGGGTGAGTAATTAATGACAGGATTTTCATTTTTGGGTGAACTAATCCTTTAAAAAAGTAAGTTACCTGGTTGCCTTAATTTTAAGTTCATTGAAATTTAAAATTTGAGTTAATACAATGAAGACGATTGGTTTAATCAACAGAAACTCAAAATATTATGTTATCTGAACCACATTAATTATTGAAGTTGATTTGACAAAAGAAAAAATGTTGTAAAAAATTATTTTTACAGTAATAAACAAAAATAATGATCGATGGTGCAAACTTCGTCAAATATGAGACAAATTCAAATTCTGCTGTAAAGCAGCTCTACAGAAGAGTGTCATTATTCAGTTCAAGTCAGTTCATGTTGATTCAGTCAGTTCAATAATTGTGTAAAGTTCATCAATTATGAAATGTGTTCAACTCAGCTATAAGCAGAAGACAATAGTGTCGTTATTCAGTTTGAGTCAGTTCAATGTTGATTCAATTCAGATCAATAACTGTGTCGATGTTGCAAAATTTGACAATTATGAAACAAAGTCAGATATATAAGATCTTATGAAATGGTCAAAAAAGCGACAGATCTGATGGAGATACTCAAAATGAAGTATTCATAATGGTTGATGCATTAATTATGAATTGCTTGACGAGATGTGTTTATCTCTATTTACTACTCTCTAGATCTCCTGCTACCTGACATCCTTCTCTCAAGTTAGGCGGGCAAAGCACAAAACAAAAGAAAACAAAAATCAACATGGGTGAAGAGATGCGGCTGCCTCAGAGGGCTGAATGACTGATACAGTTTCTCTTTCACTGTGCTTTGAAAAGTGAAATAATTAAGATAGATGGGCAGATGAATTAGTTGTCTTCCAAGGTCAAACGCTGATTGCCTTATTACTCTATTACTCCACTGTTGTGAAACTGTTACCGCTGACACTTTTTCATGATATTCTTTACATCCACAAAAGAGAAGGAATGAGTGAAAGAGTGAGAGAGATACAAATTGATTGTTTGGCGGCCAAATCAGTCATAGTCATCTTGGGTGGAAGGATTAATGGGTCTGATGGCTGTTGCAGGTTCAGGCAGGGAGACGGGCAGAAAACAAGAGAAATTGGTTTGGGCCCCCGGGAGCTGAATCGATGTGAGTAGCATGTAAGCAGTGCACTGTTGTTTTGTGTGTGTGGAATGAGAGAGAGATATAAGGCTGTGACACATTAGTTTTTTTTTTTTTTTTTTTTTTTTTTAATAAAACGTATTATAAAACAATTGTTCTAGAATAACAGTAAATTAAGGCAATATTTTGGGTTCAGTAGTCAGTCAACAGAATTTGTGACATAATTTTGATTACTGTACCTTGAAATTTAATTTCCACTTTCCCCTCTCTTTCCTAAAAACAAACAAACAAAACAGGTTTATGTTGAAAGCACATACAGTGAAAGTAAAGGGGGACTATTTTTTTGGAGGATTTATAAGTAGAAATGTGAAGCTTATCATTTTTATAAAAACATTTACATAAATTCCTCTGTTAAAATGTGTTTATTATTTGAAATAGTTTTTGTCGTTATTATGGTCATTTTAGGATTTTAGGCATTACAGCATGACAAACAAATTTGTAAAATTATACAGAAAAGGTTAGTGAACAATTTTTCATGTTAAAATCATGGTAATATGCATATTTATGTTATTTACTAAATATGTAAAAGATGTTATTATGTTTATGGATTGGCCCCATTCAGTTCCATTGTTAGTGTCTCAGTGAACCCAGAATTTTGCTTTTTTTAAGGAAAAGAAGAGACAAATTGAAATTAATTTGTGATAATCTGCATTGTACCACAAATGCTGTCAATGAACTTGGGTATTGAACCCGCAATATTCATTTAAAGTGAGTGTGATTGAATAATAAATGACCACCCTCCCCCCCAATCCCTAATTTTTGTGCAATAAAATCTTCTTTAGATGACATCAATGATTCTGATGTGTTTTTCTCAGCTCCCGGTTTCCTCAAGTCTTCCTGAAATGGGCCCAAGGAGGTTAGCAGCTGTGACAAAAATCAAAATCCATTTTCTGTGGCCAAATGTAATGAGGACCAAATGGTGGATGTTCCATTCATCTCTCCGGCCTGTCTGAGCACTCTTAGGCCACAGGCAGCGGGCTTGTGAAGGCAGGTGTGAAAGCTGCGGGGAGTCTTATGAGCAACCCCATGATGCTCTATGTACAGGCATGGCATTTTTGCTAGTGTTTTTGTTGGATATATAGTTATTTTATATATCTATTTTTATTAAATCACCACATCAATCCATGTGTGTGCAAGATAAATCGTTCTGGTTAGAGGTCCATCTAATCAGGCATCACAACATAAACTCTATTCTAGCTTCAGGAGTGGGCCGTTGTTTCCTTGAAATTGTTCCTATTTGTGGACAAAATAGGGTTTGCTTCGCATACTGAAAAACAGCAGATGAAAATTGCTCCAGGATTATGACTGAGAGCCCCTCTTCAATCTTCAGAAAGCCCACCCACGCAAAATCTGGCTGAGCAATTCACTATGGTGAAGTTAGACCTTTTGTGCAACCAGAATATATTTCTCTCCCTCACAACCGAATTCATGTAAAATTAATCAACTCCCCACTGTAATTCCAAATATTTGCCACATGGAGTGATTGGGGTCAACGGCTCAGTTCGACATCAGGAGAGCGCAAACTCCCCATCATGATTGATTGCCAGCATAGTCACACATATTATTATGAAATGAGTTTCTTAGCTTTGAATCTGTTGGTTATGCACTGCTGTTTAAGGCCTTTTGTGCAATTTTCAGTGAGGCAAGCGTGGATCACGAGAGTCATGAAGGCTTCATGATGTCATTTTGGAACTCTCACCTGGTTAATCTGGAAGAACTCTTGTTACAATGGTGATAAAATAGGCCTGAACTACAGGAGATTTCTGCCTGTGATTTGTATTTAGACTGAACGCTCGGGACTCTCACTGAGCACCAGTCAAGGCTCGTTATTCCCTCGGATAAACAGGCAGGTCAATCATAGACCACCAAGCCAATTCCTAATCCCTCTTTTTTTTTTTTTTTTTTTTTTTTTTTTTTTTTTTTGTGCCATATTTATGTTGTAATCTTCATCACCATGATTTTGCTTGGCAGTCATAAATCATAATTGCAAAGACTATAGAGGCACCAATTTACTTGCGGATAATAAGGTCTTTGTATTTATAGCTACGCTGGCAGTATATTTTATGGTTATGATCATGTGCATTACACCAGTTCATTACAATCAGCATTAGCTTGAGCTTTTTAATAGAATAAGAAGAGTGCCAAATGCCTGTCTATTTTAACCTGCCTTTCTAATAGCCATATGAGTCTGATAACTAAGCAAAGAGCTTGGTGGTAATGAGTCATGTGACACCTCATGGGGTTTTCCATAACTATTTGAGTAAATGTTCGCTCTCCACCAACAATTCCCTTTGATGACCCATTAGATATTATGGGGCAGCCTGCTGTGAGCTCCATAGTCATGATCTTACCAAATTTGTGTTTAATGCCCAAGAGACAAACAATAACTAGATTTTAAAAACTTCCTGACATTATCTCTCATCTGATAGTCTAACAAGTTTTGTTGTGAGTGACACTTAATTTTTAGATATTAGCAATATTGTTGTTTCTACTGGGGAAAACCCCCCACAAGGAAACAGTGAAGAAAAAAGAAAAAAGTAGAATATATGACACCCCAATGCTTTTAATCTGTCTTTTTACCCCTTTCATTTTACTTTTGGTATTTTACTTTAAACAATAGATATTTCAATTTATTTTTATATTGTATTTATGTTTAGATATAATTATTAGATTTTACATTTAAACAGTTATCATATTTTTTTAAATACATTCCTCTTATTTCATATTTCCAAATGTTGTGGAGGCTGCTCATATCCTCATGACACCTATTGGAAGGAAAGGGAGAAAGGGAGAGAGAGAGCGCTTAAAGAGTCCTTCTCCTTTTGTTTTGAGGTGTATTTGTTTCATTGAAGCTTTTGCCACTGAAGCCTGATCAACTTCCATTGCAGATGCTTGTCAGCTGGGGAATATATAAAGATAAATGGTATTATGTTAAATTCCACTTAATGACAAATTTTTAATTTTCTGAACACGGTCATTTTCTGGCTTGTGAATCAAGTGTAAGGAGCTAATTACGTGAGGATCTGAGCAAAAATAACTCCTCATCTCAAGGATAATGGAAGAGAAATGTTGTAGATTAATGGCACTATTTATCTTTTTTAAATTTCTATCTTTCTCTGGTGATAGCTGTGCTCCCCAAGGAAAATATTCATAAAATGAAATTGAAGTCGTAACTTAATAGGTTATTAAAATTTTTGAGCGCATATCACTTCTTCTTTCGCTGCGCTGTAAATTTAAATTGAAGTTTGTGGCGTTCGGAGTCACCAGCAGAGTTTTTTATGATGGCACAATAGAGGGGGAACATGCATCTTTGTCAGGAGGTATTTGCTATTCTAATTTTATGGCAGGCCAGATTATCAAAAAGGAATGTCATGGCGCGGGCTGCTGACAACACCTCAGCCTTCAGCCATGTGTTTCCATTAGGGGACTGAGTCGTCCGGGGGTTTGTTCGTCCCATTATTTTCCATTTCTGTCTTTTATCTTGATTTAAAGTGAGGCTCACTGCATATTCCTGTGCTGTCATTTCCTTTCCTCTGCCAGAGCCTGAGATTGGGCAGCACAGGGCGCCTCAGCACAGGGACTCGCTCTCTCTCCAGGGGCCGCGTGTAGAGCGATTCAAGGTGGAATATCTTTAGCCCTCCTGTATGTTTGGAAACACTGTGCGAATGAGAGATGGTGATGGAAAGAGAGAGGGGCCATCATCACCGCTCTGGCGTTTTTTCCTCAAGGTCAGGGGGCCAAATTTATTTATTTCCCTGAAAGTTACGATGAAATTTTACTGACTACTTTGCAGTAATGATGAGGGACATCAGCAGCCATAAATTTCTCTTGCCATTTCTTCGCCAATGATGAACCATTTTTTATTTAGCCTTCAAGGACGTTACTAGGTATTTGTATGGAAGCCGTGTTATATGTAATGATATCCATTTCATAGTGTCATATAACCCGGTGGGAAAAAATTAAAAGTAAAACTGACTACTGGGGTGCATGGTATACATATTTATCTGGAGATATTGTAATAAATAGTAAATGTCAGACACAATTTGTGACGTCCTTGCAGCTAAAATGCTTGTTTTTGCTCTCTCACTCTTCCAGGATCTTAAAGGGTTAGTTCACACAAAAATGAAAATTCTGTCATTAATTACTCACTCTCATGTCGTTCCACACATGTAAGACCTTCGTTCATCTTCGGAACACAAATTAAGATATTTTTGATGAAATCCGATGGCTCAGCGAGGCCTCTATTGCCAACAAGATAATTAACACTTTCAGATGTCCAAAAATGTACTAAAAACATATTTAAAACAGTTCATGTGACTACAGTGGTTCAACCTTAATATTATAAAGGGACGATAATACTTTTTGTGCGCCAAAAAACCCCTCAAACAAACAAAAACCCCTTTTCAACAATATCTAGTGATTGGCGATTTCAAAACACTGCTTCGAAGCTTTACAAATCTTTTGTTTTGAATCGTGTATCAAACTGCCAAAGTCACGTGAACTATTGAAATTGTGAAACACTGATGACGTAACAAAGCCTCATTTACTGAAATCACGTGACTTTGGTGCTCCAAACCACTGAATCGAAACAAAAGATTCGTAAAGCTTCGAAGCAGTGTTTTGAAATCGGCCATTACTAGATATTTTTGAAAAGTCATTATTTTTTTTATTTTTTTTTTGGTGCACAAAAAGTATTCTCATTGCACAAAAAGTATTCTCTTAATTTGTGTTCCGAACATGACCGAAGGACTTACGGGTGTGGAACAACATGAGGGTGGGTAATAAATGACAGAATTTTCATTTTTGGGTGAACTAACCTTTTAAATGGTTATTTTTTTAAGAACAAAAATGCAATTAATTAAAAAAAAAAAAAAAAAAAAAAAAATATATATATATATATATATATATATATACAATGAATTTGATTATATAATAATTTATTTATTATTTATATAATAATATATTTATGTAATTAATTAGCAATATATTAACAATAATATTTTTGTATTAGAATTGTATTAGACTTATTTCAATGATGTAAGCTATGGACTGGAACTCAAAGGAGTGTCCCAGCTGTAAATATGGCTTAACAATATCATCAACTTATTTATTTATTTTTTCAGTTCCTCCAGAAATCCAGAGATTTCCACAATCTAAAGGTCATGTAATTAGCATAACATCATGATGTCTTTTATTGATTGGCTATTTAAAATCCCATTGTGGTCCTGGGAGTAATGTTAATGGGTAGAAGCCACACCTCTTTATTGCCTCTATTATGATATCCCATGAGCCCTTGTGGATATTCCTCAGTGGGCTCTCTTTTGTAGTTCATTAATGGTCAATTACTTAGAGCTCATGGGCCCCACTGTGTCATCAACAGCGACACCATCCAACCCTCTTACCAATCCCCGCTGCCTCCTAAACAAATAATAGAAAACCTTTCAGTGCGCAAAGGCTAGAATCACCGCCTCTTAACCAGACAATGCCGGAAAACCTGAAAGTTCCTGGTCCCCTGTTATTTGAAAATTAATACCATTTTGTTTCTCAATTTCAGGACGTTCAGCGTACATTTGTCATCTGAGAGATAGCAGCCTCCATTGTTCCCCCAAGGATATTTTCCCTCTTTTTTCCCCCCTCAGTCTCTACTTAGAGATTCTGCATGCTGAAAGCTTAAAGTAGAACATATTGGAATGTTCAGACAATCCTGACCTGTTTATGCAAGCAGAGTTGATAGGTTGTCAGGCCCCCAGCGAGAGGGCCCAGAATGAGCCAAGCTATCCTTTAAACTGCCTGCCTGATATTTGTGGATAATAAAAGAAATAAATCAGACAATAGGCCTGAATATTTTATTTGTTATCCATATTCCTTATGGGCAAAAATGATACAGAAATGTAAAAACAGCAATTTCGCCCTGGCCCCTGACGGAATTGTAACACAGCTGCTGCTGTTTTCATGTCTAAAGACAAAGTGCATTCTTGCCACTCGCCTAGCTTGTGCTATATGTGCTATAACTCTATTCAGTGGGCTGTTATCGTGTTTTGTAATGGGGCCATGGCTACCCCTTTACACACATCTCCCCCTTCAGCCTCCTAGAATTTCATCCTTTTAATGTCCTTTCTTACAGTGGTTGACTGTTTTGTATATGTCGGTGATAGAGTATCTTAGCATCACCTGTAAACATGAACCTGAGGCCTAGCCGGGTCACGCTGACCAATGTCCGTAGCCTATTGCCCTTCATTTTTTGCATCTCTCGTCTTGCTGTGCCATGCTGTGTCTCTGTGAAAGATGCCTCCATCAGCAGAATGGTGGTGACAGTCAGAGGGGAATGAGCTCGTGAAGTGATTATGAGAACGGGTGGCAGTCATTCAGACCCCCGAGATGACAGCACATTCAGAGGGAAAGTGCCCGACTGGCATTAATCCCGGGAAAATCGCTGGCCTCCAGGAATGCATTGTGGGCCTGATAAGATGGTCGCTGTAATATGCACTTAATCTGCAGGTCTCCAATGAGCCTGCTTGTATTTCCAAACTGGAGGGAGCCATTGTTGTGAGGCCTGCAAGATCAGGGGCAAAATTGTAAGGTTTTATTATATTCTAATGCAAAAATGTGGCTATATCATACTACACCCCATCTGTGCAAAGCTATAAAATCTCAGCCTTGTATAGAAACATTTAAAGGGAGAATTCTGTCATAATTTGCTCACTGTCATATTTCTTTTGTGGTACTGGTTGCTTTTCCATACAGTTACAATGAATGGAACTGGAGCTTTCAAGCTTCAGAAAGTATGCTTTTGAGCAAAGCTTCAAAAAGAATCATTAAAGTATCATAAAAGCAGTCTGTATGACTCATGTATTATATTCCAAGTCTTTTTATTATTATTATATATTATGTTATTATTCACTCATAATCTTCCCCTCCTGTGAGCTGTTACCAGCTAAGAGGAAACTTTGGCTAACATTCTGGCAAGGTTCTCTCAAAGTTATGAACAATTCCATAATAGAACATTTCATCTGGTCTTTAATAATGTTCTCAAAATGTTAACACAAAAACGTTATTTATACATTGACCATGAATGTTTTATTTCGGAAACATTTTAGTTGGATGTTTGTCTAATTTTTTTTCAAATGTTACTACTACATTCAGAGAACAATTCAAAGTATTGTTCCAATAATGTTTGCAAAATGCTTAAATGGAATGTTCCCTTAATGCACACATAACACAAAAACAGCAAACAAAAAGAAAAGGTGTTGACGTTCAGAAAACATTCAGAAATAACGTTTTTATAAATTAATGGGAATGTTACAAAAACATTCTTAGAACATTTTTTGTTAGCGGGGTAACTGCTGCGACTGGATCATTGAGTCAGTAAGAACTAAACCAGTAGGATTCATGAACTAATTAATTCAAAAGATATGACTCAAGATGGCTTTAGAAGACTAAAAATTTATACAGTATAATATGGCACTTTTATTGTGCATTTACATTCTTTTTGAAGATTTACAGCCTCAGTCTTTTTTCATTGAAACTGCATGAATAATGACCAAGTCATTATTGAGGATTTTTTTTGTCTTCTACAGAAGAAATAAACTCATGCAGGTTTGAAAAAATATGAGAATAAAAAATGACAATTTTTATTTTTGGGTGAACTATCCATTTACTTATAAATATTTAATTAAATAGCAGAATACATATTTAGATAACATTCAACATGCTTATTTAAAATTCAACTCTATGTGAAGTGAATGAGGAGTAGCATGAAACAAGAGGCGGTGTTCCTGCAATAAACCAAAGCCGACTTTCTGTGCCAAAGAGAAAGGTCTATGTTGGCCAATAGCTGATTATGTCCACTCAGCACATTGTCAGAGCAGAGCCGACAGTGCCCCTTTCACTCTGTCATTAGGCCATTTAGGGGTGAAAATATGGGGTTGTCCTGAGCAGGAGGAGAGCACTCTCTGCCTGTTATTATCAGTTTTACCCTGACAACACCCTGCTCTGTAACTTTCACCAGAGAGATGGAAAGATGGAGGTCCTTGTTGAGAAAGGAACCATTGACTGAAGGGCAATTTCATATGAATGTCGATAGAGCTGCAGTCTAAGTGCTTCTCTTTCAAGTTGTCCATGCAGGTAATATTTTAAAGGCGTGTAATTTATTTTAAATAATAAAATACTTTCCCAGTTTAACATGCAGAATACGAAGCTATAAGTAAATTCCTCTCTAAAGTGCTGATAACAAAACATTGTTTGTTTGTTTGTTTGTTTGTTTGTTTGTTTAAAATTCCCAACCAGACTGACATACAGTAGCAATAGTGGCTCATCCAATGGTGAGAGTTTGGGGTGGGGCTTTTGGTTTGTTTGACCAATGGCAGATGAGAGGTGTGTTTGAAAACAATTCTTTTTGTGTAATTAATTTTGGTGCTGGCACAGTAATTACACACTTCAGCTTTACTGTGAAGTGGAGTATTATCAGTATGTTTGAGTATGTACTGTATAGAATTAAAATGTTAATTAAAGTACTAGTATACCAAATTTTTATGTTTGTGACTTTTCAATTCTCTTCAATCTTTTAGAGTAAAAACACACTGGAACAGGTGATAAGTGCTAGTCTCTGATAAAACTTTAATGGAGCTAGTTGATGATTGATTTTCATGCTTCGCTGCTGGTTCTATCGGTCCATGCCTTATAAATGTTGATTAAAAAATAAATATCATATACCTCCTACTGTCATATGAGCTCACGACTCGTGTTCGAGGGTTTGCCAGTATTGGCCTACTAAAAGCACCACTTGCCCAACATGCGCATTCTCTCCACCTGTGACAGCAACATTGCTGGCAAAAAAAAAAAAAAACAGGTCGCTGATGTAAATACGGGCAGAGTTCTTGCAGCGTGGATGCTTTGCTCCTCTGATTATTAATGACGGCGGGCCAGTATGGAGTATGTGATGAGAGACCCAGGTGAGCTCCAGGAGAGTCCGTACACCACACCCTGGGGTCCCACAAATATCACCCTTGTAATTTCATGCCTCTGATTATTATTGCACACTGTAGCTCCGAGCACTGCTCTTCTACCCATTCTCTTTTCTTCCCCAGCTGAGCTGCTGTTTTAACAGGACAAGCCCACCTCCTGCTCTGTTCTCACACACACACACACACACAAATATGGGCATGATCACCTACTGTATTCACTGACTCGCTCTCTGAAGCACAGACACTCACACACTTTAATCTTTATTTTTTAATGTTTTGCCTCCCTGGACCAGTCATGAGCTTTCTCATTTCTTCTTCTCTCATTTTCTGTTAATTCGCTACCATCTGCCTCAGCATCTGTTTGAGGAGCTAGAAAAAGTGTCTGCCATGATGGAAAAACTCTCAGCTCTTTCTTTCTCTTGTTTCGAGTGTAGTATCTTTCTCGCTCACTCATTTACATGCCAACCATAGATTTCTCTTCAGTCTTTGTTTGGGTCTCTGCTCCACCCCTTTCACCCGGTCTCTCTCTCTTTTTTTTTTTTTTTTTTTTTTTAGCATAATCTCTCAAACGCCTTTTTGCGCCCTCACTCTATCTGCAGTGAGTAAACCGGGCGGCCTTCTTCCTCTCTTGGCCTCAAGACAGAAGAGGGAGTCATATCCTTTCCATGTCCGACTGCTTACTTAATATCCACTGTCAACAGGAGAACACAAAGGATTAGAAAAAGTGCAATTGTAACGCCCAGACAATGCTTTCACAAGGTCCCCCCCGACATCTTCCCCTTTCCCCCGAAATCCCTCCCAGCCTGCATCTTTGAGGCTCGCCGACAATAGTGGCAGGCCTGCTGCAGAGCAGAGCCTGGGCCCGGCATCACCCCCAGCCAACCTGCAGATTACAGGCATTCTTTGTGAGGGCCAGGGTTGCTGCGGTCCCCTCTGAGGAAGAAGCACTGGCAGAGGCTGTCCTGCCTCAGGCTGCATTCTCCTCTGTTTAGAGAAGTTATTGTGTTCCCCCAGTTTGAGTGACACCGAACCCATCATAATCTCCTCCCCGCAGGGACTTGCGCCAGTTGTCTAGCAGACCTTACAAACTGTTTCGACCCCGCGTCCTCTATTCCGTGCCGCATTAGTGTCATTTAATTAATTCAGGCTCGCGTTTCATCTTCACTTACATCTCCCCGTGGTGTCATGGTAAAATACACAAAATTTTAATAGATATAAATATATGGAACACAAATTATTTTCCGAAGGAAACGCCGTGCTCTGCATGTTCTTGTAAATAAATGTAATTATCATAAGCGCAACGTTGTTATAATTAAATTGCGGCAATAAATTGTATTGAGCATCCTCTCAGACCGATATGAACTCTGGGGGTATAAATAGTGACTTCATTATTTTATGCAGATGTTTAATACTTCAAATTTAAAGTTATAATCTATAGCCTATTATGGTTCAAATTATTTGTCTTGCGGGGACACTGACCGACCATTTCTGAATGATCCTCTTGGCTTTGGATAATAACTCTAATAGAGTGGATGCATTTGGCCTAAGGTGCTAGTGCATGGCATTCATTTCCCATAATGCCTCCCTCTCTCTCCCTCTTTCTCTCTATTTCTCCACAGGGAACACTTTGCTGATAAGTTGCTGCATTACATGCTAACTTTTCAGCAATAGCTCTGCATTTGACTCCTTTATGGTCCAAGTCCTAATGGTTACCCTCGGGCTCTGCCTCCGGCAGTCATGTCACAAATAAATAGAGGCTGACACAGTCATTTACTTAAATCTTCTCTCTGCTTTTGCACCATTTTCCCTTGGAGATTACGCCTATAACAACAGTTATTTGAAATGTCACTGATTCATGCCTCCAGGCCATAGACAAATGAACATTATAAATCTATTAACACCTATAAATATTTAAATATTTGCTTTTTTTTTTTTTTTTTTTTACATTTATCTTTTATTATAGAGATTTAAGATAAGTATATTTATTATAGAGATTTATTATAAAATTTATAATGTCTATGTCCATAAGTCTAGATCTTGCTTATTTCTCGAAATGTTGCTTTGAACTGTGCAATCTATTTTATGTATTCATTTACTCTATTAATAATGTGTTTCCCAACCATCTTTACATTTTTCTACATGTTAAAATTCTTATATAAACACATAAATGTTATTTTCATAAATCTTATTGATTCCCAGAACTTGCAGTATTGTTTATTTTTTACCTTTACAACACATTTAGTGCATTAAAATTCTTAGAAATATATTAACATCTAAAATTTGCATTTATTTATTTACTCATTTATTTTAATTAGTGAAAGATGTGTACACAGTCTATTTTTGTAAGTTGCTTATTCCTTATGTATTCATATATTTACTTAATTAATTACATCTTTTCAGTCCACCTTTACTACACATTCAACACATTAAAATTCATAGTGCTCCTGTGGTCCATTGTAACTGTATAACAAGCCTTTGTTGATGTCTGAGTGTGAGGTCATCTTCTTTAACCACACTGCTGCTCCTTTGATGTTTCAGTATCCGTGGTGATGAGAGGATCTGCTGTGGTGACACTGGAGTTGCCACGGGGACTTTGTTTGTTTTTAATTTCCTCGCTGGCTATTGTTTAGCGTGGCCGTGTCTAGAGAGGAGGGGGATCTGAGGCCGCTGTCACAGAAAGTCGTTCTACATGACCTCCTGTAACCTTTCTTCTGGCCTTCGTGGCATCCCAACATCCCTATTGACTGCCTTGGCTGATGAAGATATTTTCACATGCACATGCAGAACATCAAATAGGTGAAGTACATTAATGCATGGACATGTTCTAATCATGCAAAGACCTAGGCACGGATAACACTGCTAAAGGTGCAGTACACTGGGCTAACTTATGTCTGAAATGAATCACTCGTAGGCCTTAACTCTTTACATCATACTTTTTTCCACAGATTTAAAGTGCACCCAGTCGTATTCCAGTACGGTGCTGATGTTCACTTAAAATATGATGATATAATGATATTGCTCACAGTATCAATCTATTCCATTTGATTGCTTTTTGAGATGGGCTCAAAATCCATCTAGGAATAATAGCACCATCTACCTCTTTATATTGCATGTATTTGTTACCTTTAGCCCAGTAGCAATAAATTCAATCTAGTCTCTTGGATTTGGACCACTGACCACTAGGAACTGGTCACAGTGAGCTGCCACAGACCACTTTACCTCCACAACACACACACACACACACACACACACACACACACGTACACGTAGGTCCTCCCCCACATCTTCATACCCTACACACCTTTATGAGTAAAATTTTTATGAGATCACATTTATAAGATATCAATCTAAATCTTTGTAAAGTTTTTGATGGGTCATTGCAAACTTTCTGTTTTGCGTTTATTTTTTTGCGATTTATTGTTCAAAAGTTCGGGGTCAGTGCGATTTATTTATTTTATTTTTTTTTTGAAAGAAAAACAGTAATATTGTGAAATATTATTAAAATGTAAAAACGGTTTTACTAACTATTTTTATATTTTTTTAAATGTAATTTATTCAAGCTTTAATTTATTCAGCATTACTTCAGTCTTCAGTGTCACATGATCCTTCAGAAAACATTCATATATATATTTCTGTATTTCATATATATATATATATGAAATACAGAAATATATATTTGAGTGTTTCTTAGAAATTCAGTCGAGATATATATATATATCACGTTGAGATCGACTGCATTTCTAAGAAACAGATTCACCATAGTAGCTTAACGAGAAACTGTTGAAAAGATGTAATATTTGGTAATCCTAAAAAGAAAATCATCAAAATTTATAGTTACTGTACTGTTTAAAATCATAATACATTAATATGGTATCTCCTAAAAATATAAATAATTTTCCCACTTGGACTACGGAATATGCTTCAAGTCAAAATGAAGTCTTTTTCGTTTACGTATGTTTACGTGATACACAAATACAGTGTATCTAAACGTTACATCGATTGACGTTCTTTTTTAAACTGAGTCGATCGGTTGCATGTGGAACACGTGTTGCAGGCAGAACAACAACAACAACTTGACATTTAGGAGTCAAAATCAAGTGAGTAAATTATCTTCTTCTATTATTGTGATCATTGTTTAATGTGTCTACAGGGAACGTCAGTCTCTGAGCATCTCACTCATTAGTTTTAAACTTCGCGACATATTGTTTCCTGCGAGTACAAACATTCAGAAAGTAAATTGCTTATGAGTGATTACTGTCTTTCATTACTGTTCCCACGGGAGCTGCTAATGGAGCCCAGATGGCAAGTAAAGCCACTTTAAGAAGAAAGAGAAATCAGTGACATAAGCCTATGTACATACATTTCCCTTTTTGTCCTAAAAAGAAACTGAAATGTAGAGTTAATTTATAGATTTGTGGTTACAGTAAATGGTGATCTTTAGAATCTTTTCATTACCACTAATGAACATATACCTGTTCTAGACCCTTTTAAAATTAGTATAACTTACTGTCAGCCTTTGAAATAACCTAGTGTCATTGAGTGTAATGCCTGACTTTCCAAGTCAACTTGGTCAATTAACGCAAGAGTGCAATAGTGATCTGTTAGCTGTATGGATTAAAAGTCAAGGAACTTTTTTGAGGAATTGCTTTTGGTCTAATCACATAACACAAACCTTGAACAGGAGAATTCTTAGAGAATTGACATGACAAGGCAAAGCTGATCGACACACTAAACTATGCCTTTATAGTCTGGCTGGAAATGTTATGAAGTTACTAGCACAGCAATTAGAATGCTTGCGTTGTAAATGAAAAATTCAGTGACTCCTGTGACAGTGATGTATTCTACATTGATCATCCTCTGTAATTTTGACTTGCTAATTAATCAACTTTATTTATGCGGTTAGGGAAAAAAATCCTAATGAGCAAAATGCCTCAGCAATCCAGACGCGCTCAATCATATAAACTTTTAGAAATATGCTAAATATGTACATACTTTTACCCATTTTTAAAACCAGTGTAGTCTTGTGGAGAACTACAGAAAGGATATTAACCAGCTTTTCATTAAAGGGTTAGTTCACCCAAAAATGAAAATTCTGTTATTAATTACTCACCCTCATGTCGTTCCACACCCGTAAGACTTTCGTTCATCTTTGAAACACAAATGAAGATATTTTTAATGAAATATGAGATCTTTCTGTCCCTCCATTGACAGTCCACGCAACTACCACATTGACGCTTCAAAAAGTTCATAGTAAAACTAATCCATATGAATTGAGCGTTTTAGTCCAAATTTTCTAAAGAGACACGATCATTTTATATGATGAACAGATTTAATTTAGGCTTTTATTTACATAAACGTTCATCAACGCACACATCAGTTGTGGTAAATGGAAGCTTAAGCATGTTTGCTTGACATGTGAGAACCATTGAGGTTCATTCTCGTGTGTTTGAGCTTCTGCAAGTACCAATGAGGTTTGTTCTCGACTTGTGCATCAATGCAAGTACGGCTGAGCTTCTGTTTATGTTTATGTATTTTATGTGAAAAATAAAATAAAAGCCTAAATTCAATCTGTTTATCATATAAAATGATTTGAGTCTCTTCAGAAAATTTGGACTAAACCACGCGATTCATATGGATTAGTTTTACGATCTCTTTATGAACTTCTTGAAGTGTCAAAGTGGTAGTTGCGTGGACTGTCAATGGAGGGACAGAAATCTCTCAGATTTCATTAAAATATCTTCATTTGTGTTCTGAAGATGAACAAAAGTCTTAATAATTTAGAACGACATGAGGGTGAGTAAATAATGACATCATTTACATTTTTGGGTGAACTAACCCTTTACGATGACTGCTTCCACAAAGTAAACTGATAGTCTTTTATTTAGCGATTACATAGCAAGAGTGTTGAATTCAACTGTCCACGCACAAGATGACAGAGCAGTTTATCTTAGTTTACTTTAGCAGTGTAAATTTGTAGAACTTTTTTCTCCCTCGTAATGTATACATTTCCATTTCCATTAATGTTTTGATTGTTTGTCACTGTACTTTGTGTAATATTAACAAAATAAAAAAAAGATTCAACTAGGCAACACTACTGCATCTTTCTCTGAATTAGTTTTAACAACATCCCTTGAATTAGTGATAACAATTACATTTGCCAAAAAGGAACATGACAAATACCTCTTCAATTATGAGGATGAGTGTGATTATTTTCTTGTTTTATTTCTAGTTTACTAAATCAATGAATTAGTAATCTTATTTGAATGTTTGAAATGCAATATGCTAAGTGTGACAGTAAATTGGTTAGCAGTTTTGACATGAATTAACTCGTATGTTGTATAACATTGTTTATGTTGTTATACACTGTTCCTTTCAACTATCACTTTTGCGTACAGTTTCAAATACAGCTGATGAGGGAATGACCGTAAATTTGGCACCTTTTCTGACTACTGTAATCCATCCAATTTTCCTCCTTTAAATAGTAATGGAAACTTTTAATAGTGAATGCTTTCTTTTATATTTTTGTCCATTTTTTTTGTATAGAACTTGCATCCGGTTACATAGCTCTAATCTAGGAGTGATCACTGGACAGACTTGACTTCTCAGCTTTGGGTAAGACTTGCAAATAACTTAATGGCTTAGCACAAATTTACTCCACAAAATTATTAAAATAGATTTTAAGAACTTAAATCACTTAAATTCATTGGACCCCTAAATGGCCCCACCATTCATTGCAATGTACTCCAGACCTATATATGTATATATATATATATATATATATATATATATATATATATATATATATATATATATGTATATGTATATATATATATATATATATATATATATATGTATATGTATATATATATATATATATATGTATATGTATGTATATATATATATATATATATATATATATATATGTATATATATATATATATGTATATATATATATATATATATATATATATATGTATGTATGTATGTATATATATATATATATATATATATATATATATATATATATATATATATATATATGTATATATATATATGTATATATATATATATATATGTACATACATATATATATACATATATATGCACACCCTCAACCCCAAGGATCTTTGCATTGGTCAGCCCACCATATTTTATGCAGTTTCTCTTGTGTTCATTTGCATTTTTATGCAAGGTTACACACAGGGGCTCGATTACCACAGTGAATAGATTAAGGAAACTATCAATCACGTCTCTTGTCGGACACAATGAATCAGGCACACCACTTACCTTAAAACTGGAGGTGTGGACGGAGTACTATCTTTTTGGGTACAGGATGACCCTAGTTATGATCAAGCAAATGTCTTGCAAGGTTATGCTTTTGAGTGAACTTTTAGAAGTTATTATGAATATCAAGTTTTAAAACACAGATGTTGGAGAAACTGATGGCATTGCACTAAATTAAACATTTTTATGCTGTGTGTTCTCTATTTCTTGCTTTACAGACGCTCTAGATTTGTCAACTTACAGAATAGAGAAGCTATGCTTCTCAGTATAAGAAAACTGCATTACTTTCTGGGGTGAGAAAGGCTTAAAACTTCAGGCTAATGATAACAAATGACAGCTAATGAGTTGTCCAAACATAACAAATGAAAAGAATTAAAGGCTTAGAAGCACCACAGTTTCATTAAAATGCAATAAGGAAAGGAAAGATTAGGTTTATGGATGAGTGAGGATTTTTATTGTGTAGGTTTGGTTTGAAAATGGAAATTCACAAACAAGGGCAGAGTCATGTTTGGTTAGCTGATGGGATGTGATAAGCACCTATGCAATTTAGCCTACTTCTGCATACGGGGATACACGTACACAGTTTGGCCTGCAAATTTTACAATAATCTTGTGTGATTCAGGAAGTCTCGCTGCTTCAGTGTTTCTTTTTCATGGTTTTTAGACATCGTTTTTTCCCCACAAAGTCTTTGCGCTCGACATTGAGCACAATATCATTTATCTTTATGATTGTATTCCTTGAGTAGCAGTTTTCTTAACAATAATCAATATTGAAGTCGCCATTGGCCAAAGCGACCAGAAGAGCACAGCTGTATGAAGAAGGGGGAGGTGAGGGAATTCTTCCACTGAATTGACCTTGTCAGTGTAACAGTGCTGTTTGAGTTTGGCCCTGAGCATTCAAACACGCTCTCAATCACCTCTGGAACCCAGCAGTCCACACTTGGCTGCAGTAGTAGCCCTTCGCTATGATCTCAATTTGTATGTTGTCTCGGGCTGTTACGACTTGACATTGTAAAATGAATGGATTGATCTATCGTTTGAGTTTATCTCCTTCCTAGAGGCAGGATAACTTGTTTTTGAGACTTGTGTGAAGAATAAATAATTAGAATGAAACACCACAAAATGTCGCCAGGCGTCTGATTTTGTGGCGGGTTAAACTAATTACCAGGAATAATTTAAAGAACGGCTTGAATGAGGATGATGATGCTTTTATTATTGGTCTGTATTATCAGATATTGCTTTTTTAATCCTCTTACCCTAACAGGCAAATTATTTTCTTGTTTTTGAATAATTTAGTTAGACTCATGCTCAGTACAGTAGATTATTATTCAGTTTTGCTCTATTTGTTCGATTTGCATAAATTGAATTTACATTGATGTATTTTGTATGTTTTTCACATTGCTGGGCCCGGCTCATTTGTGTAATTTTGTTTTTATTCCACGGCAGCTCTACAAACCATATAGTCTCTGCCGAAACACTGTCTTAACTCTTGACTGCATTACATCTGTTAATGAGCTCGCATATTCGGAATGCCGCCGTGAATTACTTTGCATGTTTTTAAAATGCCCGGCACAGAGTGGGTGCTGTGTGCTACCCATCTTCCTGCAGTCTCCCATAGGGAGTGGAGAATTACACTTATGTTTACTGCAGAAAAGGAGGCGTGCTCACAATTAGATTGCAATAGAGAGCCCAGCAGTCCACTAGACTTCATGCCAGGATTTACAGAATGAATACATTCAGCCATCACACAAAGTCAAAAGGGGCTTCATTGTGAGGGCTGGTTTGTAGCTCAGTGTTGATGGTTCAACATTGGATCGCTCATAATGGTGTAGGATTACTATTCATAATCCTATGGTTAGATACACCCATTTGAAGGTTTAAAGGGATAGTTCACTCAAAAATTAAAATTCTGGCATTATTTACTCAACCTTATGATGATATTTTAAAGAATGTTTCAGCAGTTTTTGTCCATTCAGGGAAAGAGAATGGGGTCCAAAACTTTCAAGCTCCAAAAAAATTAATCCATATGACTCCATATATTTAAAAAAATGTACTCAAAAACATTGAAAACATTGATAAACGCAGGCATACATACACTGCATCAAATATGGAGATATAAAAGCTTATGATGTTTGGTCACATGATGTGCGAGAACTGAGTTTTGATGATAATTGACGTTTCTTGTTGTGTTATTTGATGTATTCTGTGAATGTGTGTGTTGATCATTATTTTGGTTTGATTAGAAAGTGAAAGTGAAAGTGAAGTGAAAGTGACACTTTAGAAGACGTAAAATTAATTAATTTCACTACCGTGATGTCCTTTTTTAAGCTTGAAAGTTTTAGACTCCATTGCAGTGTTATTTTAGTATTATTTATATACTATTATAGTATTTAATGGTATTTTAAACAATGTATTATGTTTATATTTTAAGTTTAAATGTGTTCATTAGGTTTTTTTTTTGTAATTTTAGTACTTCAACTTATTTCAGGTAGTTGCCAAGGCAACCTTTCTTTATTTTTTTTAAGTTATTTTAATATTTATACTATATTTCAATTACCAAAATGTACTTTTTTTTTAAGTGTTTTAGTTGTTAACAGTTAGTTAACACTAGCAACACTGCCCTGTTGGCTTTCATTGTACGGACAAAAACAGATGAACATTTTTCAAAATATCTTCTTTTGCGTTCCACAGAAAAAAGAAAGTCATATGAGTTTGGAATGAAATGGTGAGTAAATAATGACAGAATTTTCTTTTTTGGGGTATTCCTTTAAGAGTTCTATGGATGTAAGTTAACATCTGAGTTTTGAGAGAAATGCACATGTATGTTTTTGTGTGTGTGGGTGTGAGGATGAGAGAGGCAATATCAGCAGTCACTAAATCATCCTGTAATCAGCTCTCTGTGCGGATCCATCCATGCATGTTGAGAGCGGAGTCTTAGTGTGGCCTGCCTGTGAACGCAAGTCCCCCCCTCCCGTAGCCGACCCCATCTGTAGCCCATCTCCTTCTGCATTATCTGGAACCTATAAAACTCCTGAGCGGCACAAAAGAGTTAATGATTCCTTTTGTTTTGTGGCGGGGGGGACGGCGCACGGGCAAATGACAACAACAGATCCATCAAACTTAGCGGCGCTGGGCATATCAGCACTTTCTCTTCACCGCTGAAGTGCACATATTGCGCGCTGCCCCTCCCCCAGGAGTGGCAAGCGGACCGAGGGGACAGGGCAGCCCTTCGGTGGCCAGCCAGGACTTGATAAATGACTGGAGCAAACTTCCCTGTCGCCAGCCGGAGAGGAGCCCCCCTGCAGTGAGCTACATCATCCTAACAGCATTATTCTTTGTATGCTGTTTGTCGATAAAGCCACCCCCCCATGATTGGCGTGGTAACATGGGCAGGTTAATTGGAAGGCTGAACTGTGAAATGGCACGGGAAGTGCACAGATATTGTCCCCACACCATAACATATGAAGAGTGTGTATCTGTCTATCGATTACATGCTGGGTTCACGGCACCACCGTGAGCCACAGATGATTGGAGATGGGTGATAAATGCATGCGGGGACAAATGTATGGACACTGGCGCCATGAAGGCAGGCACTAGTCAGAACTTAGTTGGAGCTTTTGTCATACGTACTTTTGTTCTATGTTTACATACACTGTAAACCCTAACACTTTTATGAGTATTTATCACTTTCTTTTTCTTTCGAGTTCACAGAACTGATATATTTCATGTAAACTGAACTGTTTAATTGTTTTGAGTTTTATGAACTCATTTCTTTTAATTTAGACAAACTAAAGTTTAACTGAAACTGTTTCTATTTCCCAGAATGCTTTGCCCATTGCACTCGAAAGGGAGAGTAAATGTTAAAATTAAGTGATATATAATGTTTTATTTTGTGCAAGATTAATGTTAAGTGTGAGATTTAGTAGCGATTAATGTTTTGTTATGCAAATTTAGAAGGGTTTCTGGTAATGTGGGTTTTTGGAGAATTATCATCATGTTGACAAGTGGCGCATGCGGCTTGCTTTGAGAACAGGTATATTAAATGTTTTATATTGCTGTACTCATTCAGCAAGTGCAATACATGCTAGCAAATTAGCAATTTTCTGAATTAGCTTGTTATAGCTAATTTTTCACTAATAAAAATGTTTATGTTGAGATTAAGTGATAATTTTAAGTTAAATGTATAGAAAGTTAGTTTACTCAAATATTTCAATTTAATAACAAGTACAAAATAAAAATCTGCCAGTTCTGCTTACTTGAACTTTAAATTTCTTAACTTAAAAATTTTGATGTTACCGATTGCCTCAATTTTTTTTTTTTTGAGTTTTGACAACTTTTTTGGGTTTACAGTGTAGACTTAAAGGGATAATTCACTCAAAATGAAAATTCTGTCATCATTTACTCCAATTCATGATCTCCAAACCTTTATGACTTGCTTTCTTCTGCTTTTTTCCAAAAGCAACATGAAAATAGCATATACATCTTGTGCATGTGATTCTAATTGACAAACATGCTGGCATTTATGTTGTTTTTCACTGAAAAACTTGATATGGGGGCAAGATTAACTTACCATCACATATACCCTGAACTCTAGGTTGATTAACCGAAACCTCGCTTACTCAAGGTATGCAGGTTCCAAAACCATGGTGTGGTGTAAGTTCAATCAACATGGAGTATGATACACAGAGTTAACGGTGACCACACAAAGACATTCTCAACCGTGCGCCTTGCAATCATTTTTTAATCTTATCTTTTAATCCTTAATCAGTTTTTTTTTATTACTGTGAACAAGAATTATATTGTTTGTCTGATGCTCATTATAAATTAAAAAAGTGTCTGTGCTTGCGAAGATGGCTGTATAAGTGTATTTTTTATGTTTAGCCATTTTTCTACTATATTTGGTGAGATGTAAATACATTATATAGACAACATCCCATTGCAAAAAAAAAAAAAAAAAAAAATCCTTTGAGTACAGATCCACAATGTGTGAGATGAGAATAAAATAAATAAATTAGAGTAAAATAAACATTGCTTTCCAGAGCAGGTTATGTTCAGAGAATAAGTTGCTATAGCTGCTTACCCTGAAAGTTACCTCAGGTTTTGGAACCAAAAGTTGAGGTTATCTGCTTACTCTAAACTTACACAGGTGAGTCACTTAACCTGCTTTCTAGAAATACCCCCTGCCCTCAGTTCTACTTAGTGAAAAGTATGGATGACTGATTCATGAATGAATCCTTCATTTAAGTCAGGTCTTTTAGATCAGTAATAGTTAATTTGATTAAAAAAAGCTTGTTTGAATGATTTGTTCACAAATTGAACTGATTCGGTTCTGGAGTTCAACTCACTGGCTCAAACGATCTGGCCCAATGATAACAGCTCACTGGATTGAAAGATTATCAGTGAATAATGAATAAAATTTTTGTCTTTGTTTTTTTTTTTTTACATACTGTAGAACTTTTATGTGGCTCCATAAGACTAATATGTAGAATAGAATATAGTGCACAAGTAGTACTTTTATGATACATAAATGATACTTTTATGGTGCTTTTGCATTATTTTTGAAGTTCCAGTACCCATTCATTGTAACTTGAATTATAAAAATTGCCAATTTTACCAAACTAAACACTGATTATTGTTATTTTTCTTTTTGCCTATAATTATAATTTTACATAATTTATTTTAAAAATCTTTTCTGTTTTTATACTCATTTTATATACAGTCAAACCAAAATTTAATCAGACACCCTCACCTTTTATTCAGACACAGTTTATTCACTATAGTTTAAAAAAAATGGTAATAAAATATGACAAGATCCCAGAGTTAAACTGTGTCAGAAAAAAATAATCTTAATTATGTCAGAAAACACTTAAGCAAAACATGGTCAGGTCAAAGTGTCTGAATAATTTTTGGTTCCAAATTTTTATAATTTTACTGGTAGTCCACTGTATGAAGAATTTTTGGGTATAATATGTCACGGTTTACTTTATTTTGCTATCCTCACTTACATAAATGAAATATAGTGTCCTGCACCCACTAGTAAAAATATATCAAAAATATCAAAAATGTCCGAATAATTTTTGGTTTGACTGTATTTATGAGACAACTATAATACTTTGAGAAATTAAAAATGACAAATTTCTCCTTCTGTCTTTCACAGACGAAAGTAAGCCAGTGTCAAATGATGATATAATTTTTATTTTTGCGTGAATTGTTTCTTTAAAACGAGTTTCTGAAACACATTTTTTGACTCTCAGAGACAATTTATCACAAGATCTGTTGTATGTGGACAGTGCTGAAAATGCATTTTCCCAAGGGCTTAACTGCATTTCAGAGCAGCACTAGTGTCAAAGAGGCATGGCAATGTTTTGTGTCTGGACTCTTACCTGTAGCAGCTCTCTTTAGACAGTGATCCTTTGCTTCAGGAGGCCTTTTGATCAGAGGGCCATGCCTAACATCAGATGGAGGACACTTGATACCAGACAGAGGAGGTAATATAACACAGCGTCCTCCTCTAGAACTTTTGCTCCCTGTCTTGCGTGTCTGGCCACCCTGCTCCCTGATGCTATCAGCAAGAGAGAAAGACTGACAGTAGCCCGGTGCCAAAGGACAGGACATAGGCTTTTTACAAAGCTTGACAGGGGTCAGGTATTTAGTTGCTGTGCTTTTTTTCCCTTGAGAATTTCCCAGCGAAGGCGCAATATAAATTCGATAGCCTACACATGCAAGTCATTTGGCTTGTGCTTGTGTGTTCGTTCATCTAAACATTTGTGTGTAGCTACTGTATGTTTCCATGTGTCTGGCTGATCAGGTTTGTTTGTTTTCCTTCCTTAACATGTCTATCTGTTACCCAAGTTATCTCTCTACGCATAAATGAAGCATTACGTGGTCAAAGTGCAAGCATCTCGGCAGTGTGTTACTTCAATTACCTTCCCATCATTCCAGGTAGCACCATGATTCATTGTTTGGGTATCAAGACTTTCATTAGTTTGATTCCTTAGTCTAGATATATAGCTTATTAATTCTGAAATTAATTGCAAACGCGAAGTGACATTTTACAAGAAATGTTTAGCATAGCATGAATTATTACTTCGCTAAATTTGATGCAAGGCAGTTGGGTCTGTAGCTGTGACTCCAGAGGTTTTTTTTTTTGGGCTAATAGCATGAGGCATTCATTCCTCTTTTTATGTGTTTGGTCACAAGAATTAAACTTATAGGTTGTATTCTTAAATAGAGGCCTAAAGGCATTTTTTTAAGGTTGTGACCAAATTATGTCATTGAAAATGAATTATTAACCCAATGTAACCTGCTGTGTTTTGATTTATACACAAATTTCTAAGGCCTAAATGATGAAAAACATGATGAAAACTTTGCGGATGAAAAACCTGTTTTACACAATCGGTCCTCAGTATCATTCTAAAAATGTCCAACTTTAGATTGTGGTACAAAAGTCTTTTTGCACTGAAAACTTTACTGATTTTTATAAAGTAAGCATTAGAATACATTTAATATTAATATATCAAGATGAACACTTCCTGGACTGAAGAAACGTAGGTTTACTTAATTATCCATACATTATTTTTTAGCAAAATCATGTTAATGTTAATGTATCAAATATGGTACATGAGGCTTTTGAGGAGTGTTTATTTCTGTGTCTCTCAATCATCATTGTATTGCATTGCATTATATGCTTTGCTCCCCACAATGAAATGTACAGAGCTTTGATCATAAAACTAAGCATTGAAATATCATCTTACTAAGATATATTGTTGGGAGATATAGAGTTAAAATGGACTTTTATATACATTTTATGTAAGTAGTGTATAAAATCTCATTGATTAACATTACAAATTCATCTTACTTTTTGATATAAATATCAGCAACTGCACCAAATTGCTTATTTTTTCTCAATTTGGGCCTCAAATTGAGATTTTTTTTTTTTCCTCCTCAAGTGTGAGCACCATACTCTCCCTATACCAGACTATATATAAGAGGCATAAAAGCCTGACGCATCAAACATGCACTAAAAAAAACCCAACAAAAAACCATTTGCAAGATTTTGCCTGAAGGTTGAATATACAGTTCCACAATTAACAAAAAAAAAAAAAAAAAAAGAAGAAAAAAGAATATTTTTAATTGTCAGGCTTTACAGGGTTTATATTATATCATTTAGAATTATATATAATTCTATATATTTTAGACATATATATATATATATTTTTTTCTCTTTTTTTCTATATATATATATATATATTTTCTATATATTTTAATTCTCTCTCTTTCTTTATATATAAAGAGATAAAATGTACATTAATTAAGTGACGTTAATATGGCTTTTTGGTTGCATTTGAAGGATAAAGCATTCTGAAATAGACCGGGTATATGGTTGATGGGCTCTACAGTCTGTGCCACACACTTTTCAAATATTTTTTTGATGTTCACAGTGGGACAACAGATGAGTTGCTTTGACTTTCAGATCAATGTTGTTGATGCAACTTCTGTCATCTTTCACTTTAGTACATAGTCAGATATCGTCAGCAGGACAACAATCAAAGCATCTTGCAGTAGCCTCGAGATCCATGAGTCCGCTTCACCTCCCATGGTCTGCTTGTGTGAATGGGTGGAAGGCCCCAGCAGGCAGTGTTCTGGCCGCCTCCGTGCTTCCTGGGCCTCCTGGGGCTGGGTGAGTCTGCCTCCTCTCTGGGTGGATGGGAGGATAAGACCGTCCCTCGCTGCACAGTGCTGGGGTCCAGATTGCTATACTGGGACAGTCTGGAGGTGGGCTATGGCACTCCAATTCATCTCCTGCTGTAGCTCAGCGACGAAAGCGCCTAGTGCCCACTTCTCATCTGTGGGAGCACTCAGGAAGATGGATTGGTTGGCCGGACCATCAGAGGAGGCAAAGCGTGTGGCTAAGAGCCTATGTAGCACGTGGCTGCTCTCATATGCAAGTTTGATGAAAGACATTCACAAACAGAGTCTGGGGAGCTTCTTCTGTATCAGATGTCTCAAAGTGGCGTACACTTTAGAGCAGGCGAAAGTATGAAAGCGGCACACGCTGGCATGGGCCATTCATCACTCGCTTTTCACTTTTATGGTGTACTTTGAATACGATGTTCAACGATGGCTTTCACTAGGTTCGAAATTAAGATGCTTCCTTAAGTCTGTTTCGGTGCCTTAGCACGTTCCACCTTGCTCGAGCCGCTGCTCATAATTACATGGGCATGTCCAGAAAGACAGACTAAATTACACACAGATATAAGATGAGGTGCTATCGGTAATATTCTTATGATGTTCCTATTAATCAGCTTGGCTGGTTTTTATCACAGTCCGCCCTGCCCACCGCTGGCCAGGCAATAATCAGAAATACATAAAGAAATTCTCGTGGAGCCAGGACCCAGCTTTGTCTTATTATGGAATAAACCTTGTGGAAAATATCGGTTCATCCCCAGAAGCGGCTACAAATTGGTCCTGCGTGACACGCTTGGAATTTCCGCCGCATTCCATGACCTAAAACAAAAATGACATGAACATTGACAAATTTGACAAAGAAATTTGTGCAAAAAACAACCTCTATTTGGTCAGCCAAGCAGCAAATATGTCGGATGATATGCTTTATTAAGCAATCCATTTTTCAGCAATAGCGGTGCCATCTGCAAAGGTTAGCGTGCATCAGGCTACAGAAATTTCATCTACCTCTCTGGGCCTCGGCAAACACTCCGGCACATTTTTCATGTACATACAATTTTGGATGCAAATAGAATACTTGATGAAAGGGATGACCTTCTGAAGTGACTCCTTGGCAGTAAGGTAGGACGGAACAGGCAGCAGGAACAGAATGAGTTACTGCCCTGGCTGATCCAGCAGCACTGTAATATATGACTACTGTTCACACACAGAGTGAAAGCTCACCCCCACCCCACTCTGCTACATCTCGTTTTGCTGTGCCTGGATAAAGAAACTTGGCAGAACTTAAAGGTGATATTCTTCCAATTTTGCCTTTAAGGCCCACTGAAAGTTTTTATGTGGCCTTTTTAAGGTCTTTTAACCTATGACACTGTAAATAAATATACATTGTATATTGTCTATTTAAAAACACTGAAAATAAAATGTATATAAATGTAAGGGGTGTAACGGTACACATAAATGACGGTTCGGTACGTACCTCGGTATTGAAATCATGGTTCGGTACGGATTTGGTACAGCAGGAGGGAGAAAACTAAACATAAGATTGCTTTTTTTTTTCTTTTTTATTAAACAGTGGTTTACTTAACAAATTGTGTCTCTGTCTTTAAATAAATTCAATTATAACAATTACAATTTTTTAAGGTTAAAAAAATCTGCTAAAAAATCTCTGCTAATGCTACAAACTATACAGGGAGCACTTACTTGCATATTACTATAATATTAAAGGTTACAAATTAATTAACAACAGAGCCCAAATTATTAAATTATTTGCTATTTATTTTTTTAGATATAATAATCAACGCTCTGTTTCACCTTCGATGTTAAAATGTAGCCTATTCATTTACACAGTGGCGGTCATAACTTGTTTTCATGACAGATTTATTTAAACATAGGCCTACATTAAACCATATACATTAAATCAAGACAGGTTAAGTAAAATATAATAAATATATAGGCTAATATAATGCATATATGTAGCAAAAGAGTTAATTTCTAATTAGCGAACTAACAAGCTGTGGACACTGGATGGCATTTCTGAGGTAAATGCTACTGTTTACAAGCTGTTTCATTGATGTCTTTCCACGGTTGAAACACTTATTGAGCAATTACACGAGATACGTTTCAGTAAGTTGTACTGTATCTTTCAACATACCTTCAGATGTTCATTTAGGCTATGTTTATTGTGTAACTACTAGTATTAAAGAAGAAAAGATGATCGCATTCACTCACGCTTGCCTCCGCTTCAAAACGCCATTTATTGTGTGAATTTCATGATTAAATGGACAGAATTTGAGGGATGAGACTTTGTTTCTTATCGAAAGTAAAAAAACACATAGGTTATTGCGATTATTTGGGGTTTAATGGTTGTTAAAAGTGGTTAATGGGTTACAACTCTGCGTTTATCGGTACCCGTGTACCGAACCGAAAGACACGTACTGAAAATTTTCGGTACGAATACGTGTACCGTTACACATGTATTCAAACGAATATATTAATTGTATACAATGTAGTGTACAATAATTAACGGACATAATGTATTCGGCCTAGGAAAACTTACATCTTCACCCTTTATTTGAATAATATTAAAAAAAAATGTTAAAGATTTTGTAAGCATATTGCATAGTTGAATCAATTGTTTTATTTGTGATAACGCAATGAAATATGCCAAATTGTGCGGACATTATGAACACAAAATGAAAAGTTAGTTAATGGCCTTACATCACCAAGTGCAATGCAAACATTAATGTATGCTATTTCCTGTGAGATTTTGTTTTTCTATGCATTTTTTCAGTAAAATAAAGTCTGTAGCTGTAGTTTGCCTTTTTTAACAAATAATTTTGTCAGATAAATACCTAAACCAAGTTTAGTGTTGTGTTCTTCTCTCATATTTAAAATATTAAAAAAAATCTAAATTATTTTCCTCATATTTTGGCGGAACTTCAAGGGTGATTTCCCTCCGGACATCACTTTAGGCCACTACTGTATGTACTGCATGCATAGCAAATGTACACGTTTGTGTATTACACTTCTATGAAATTTCTAGAAACATTTCTAGAAATAGACCGCAGAAATAATCTCAGGTCTTGCAGAAGATATCTCAACGTCTGTTCTGCTCAAACACCAAGAGTCTTCAAATTAAAGTCTGGTATTGCAATAGTATTATAATCTAACTCTTCTTTCTAAAACTAAATTCATTTTAGACCTACTGTATATCACCAAATGGTAGTTATTTTTTCTTCAAGAGAAACGTCTGAGACAAAGCTGATGCCGTACTTATATTAACTTAACTGGGCTATATGGGCTATATAAAAGAGACAGAAAAAAATAAAATAAGAATCTGCCACAACTAAAATATTTCTATCCTTAAATTTGTTACTGAATCTAAGTGCAGTTTTTTTGTCACCAATGATTGTGTCACCATGTAAGCAATGTTCTCGCTCTGTCTTTGTTGTCTGAGGTTTAACAAATGGACAGTCAGACAGCTAGTGTTCCACTTACTCAGAGATGTTGGTCTCATCTGTATTGTGGCTGGCAGCACAGTCATCTTCATTCTCTTTGTCCTTACTGAGGAAGGTGATCTATCAGACCACAGACATCATGGTGAATCTAGCTGGCCTCTGCCTTCTCCCATTTGAATTGAGCACACAGTGTTTTAGTGCTCTGCAAGCGTTCCTCTAACCAGGACAGGATTGAGAATGAGTGAGCTGTCCTTGGCTTGTATTACTGTCCCAATATGATTGAGTTTCTTTGCTGGAATTGAAGAAAGGATGAAAATTGAGGACTTGACTTTCTAAGCCATGTGTTTCAGTAGGAATCAGTAATCTCATTTCCATCTAGGTCATTTTACCCCTTTTTTATATTATGAGTAGTGAACTGTTTCATTAAAACTTTTTATGGAGGATTTTAAGCTGACGCTACGAATAAGATTAGCTTCCAAATGTGTAGTCTCATCTACCCTGAGCGCAAAACACTTAGGATCTCATTTTATTACAACAATTTCATTATTGTTTCTGTTGTCGTAATTTAAGATGTCTATGTGCATATTTAAAATATAGTTAAGACACGCTAACCTCCAATCGAATTTGAATGTTGGGTATTTTAGTATTGATCAAGAATGTGTTTTTATTTGTGTTCCCCAACAGAGCAAGTTCTAGCAGTCTGACTCTTGAGGGGGGAGGATCACAGTGCGATAATTCGACTGACTAAGAAGTTCCTGCTTCAATGACTTTGTCCCACGGAGGGACGCGACTTCCAGACCCCTCAGATTGATTGTTTACTTGGGAGCTGAGGGAGAAGAGCATCTAGTTGTTTCCCAAGGTGAGCGTTTTTCCAAACACCTGCTGTTAAATAAGCGGGGCAGACCTCTGGCCGCTGCTCTCCGGCCAGGGGAATACACCGGCTTTGTCTCCGTGATGAAGAACTAGAGCTATTTATCCACCCCCCATCCACTGGATATGTCACCAGCGAGGTGCTTAGGCTTGAGTGTTATATATAGACTTCCTCAGCCTCTAAATAGAAATGAAATGGGATTGCCAGTGTTTTTGTTGGGCCAACATCGGAGGGAAAAAAAATTAGAGATCCGTTCCTTGTGTATTTCATCACCTGCAAAGCCAATGAGGGAGAGCGCTGTGTGCCCGGCGACTGCAAACTGCGCCCAGGTTACTGCACGCTACAGTAGCCAAGAATGTGTGGTTCTGTAGATGATTAAATCAATACAATTTTGACAAGACATGTAGGAACATGCCTCTTTATTTTACGCAGTTCCTTCCCCACCGTCAGGGGGCATTTATCACCCAACCCCGGCGCCGTCATCTAATGGAGATTGTTCTTTAGTCTGCGCTTGATCGAGAGGCAGGATTATGATGCATGTCGATAGTTTGCCGAGATATTGACACAGGGACAAAGAGCACAGCCTGCAGCCGCTAGCCCGTCTATTCCCAACACGCGGCGACATACGCACACAGTCATCACGGAAGTATCCCCCGTGGATGATTCCCATTGATATCCCATTGATGAATCGGCCCAAGCGACTGGGTGACTGGAGGCGGTCGTTAAGACCCCCGCAAACTCATTCAGCTAGCGATTAACTCCGCGAACGTCTGCCACGTTTCTCATCTTTATTTACCCTGGCCGTTTTCTCCCTGTCCTCCCACACGACTCTCGAACACATCCTCGGGACCTTTATCGTGGGCTTCTCACAAAGGGTTAATGATAAAAGACAGAACGTGAGCAAAAGAACGCAGAGGGATAATGAATATGAAAAAGGGGGGCTGCATTGGAAAGAGGAATGAGATGGGGGGGAGCTAATGACAGGTGTAGCTGTAAATTCTTCATTCTGCATGGGCTGATGGGAAGCGCTCGGCTGTGCGCTCGCCTGTGACTTTACAACTAATCCTGTTTGTAAGTTATTATTTATCTTCAGCAAACTTTGTCAAACTTGGGCTTTGATTTTTTTTTTTTTTTTTCTCCTCCCTCCTCCGATTTCCCTCTTGTGGCTCGCTCTCGCACATGCTCCCCACATAATTTATGACTGCCTCTGGTCCTCATGACAGATTATTAAAAGTAGAATTAGTTTTTTGCGCTGGATTTTTCCACTGGGAATTGGGAAGGCAGTCCTCTCAGAGGAAGGTCTCTTACGAGGTCTCCATTACTAATAGAAGTTTTTTCCCTTTTTTTGATGGGGGTGAGAAGACTAATGATTTGAATTTACTGTAGCAGGCGTCACGTGGTTGGAAAAGCATCAGCAGACGAGACAAGAGGTTAAGTTCTTCCCCGTAGAGAGCTTTATTGGATTGTTTAGCAGCAGAAGGATAATGTTTTTGTCAGAGAATGCTGGAGAGCGCTAGTCTGGCTACGGAGAAAAGAAAGATGAAGAGACCGAAAAAAGACAGAGTGAGAGCCAGATATGGAGAGACAGAAAAGAGCTTCTCTCTTATGTGGGTGGTTTAGAGATAGAGGGACACGGAGACAAAGTGGAACCGAGACAACATTGTTTTATGTAATGCAACTGGACAAACTCGACAAACTGCGAGTTGGAGATTTCCAAATGCGATCTATTTGCTCTTTTGTTCTTTTATTCTTTCTGTCATGCGCTCACATGCAAAAAAAAGAAATTCAGGATAGATGGGCACACATGCACACGCGCACACACACACACACACACACACACACACACACACACACACAAAGTGCTATTTCCATTCACCTGATGGCCGTTTGGAGCTTGTTCTCCCAGCATGCTACTGCAGCATGGGAACCAGAGGGGAGTCACAGCACAGCTGAGAGCCTCGGCTTAATCTTATGCATCATTAAGCACTCAGCGGCAAGCCAGCGCTGTTCATATACATCATCCACGCTTAATAAACATAATGATGACATAAGATGTAATTCTAGATGAATTTTCATTTTATAGGGAAATGGAGAATTCCTGTAGAAAGGAAAAGAAAGAAAAAAGTAAATTATCAGGGAAGTACAAAATAAATGATGTTTTTTTCAGCAAGATGAATAGCGGTGTTTGGGGCTTTAGAGCGGGAGAGGAGAGAGAGTGTGATGCAGGAAGGGGATGAAGGGGCAGTGGAGGTGACTGGGAAAGGGGGGCACCGGCCATTTGTACGTTTTAATCGTGGGAGTCTGATAGACAGGCTGAGGGAGTCGGAGTGGGACTCATCCATCATGCGCACTGAAAATCAGTAGTATGAGAGGTAGTGTTTCAGCCCGGGTCGCCTTACAGGGGAGGAAATAGAATTCTGATGAAAGTGTGAGGGGAGAGTGGCCTTAAACACTTGCCGGGGCAGCCGGGGTCACCGAAAGGCAGAGGAGACCTGAGATTACCGTATGTGTCGCCCAGCCCGGACCCATCTCTTGTAGCACAGCAACGAGCGGCACCCATGAATTAATGCAAAGAGGAGGGAGATGAATCGCCTTTTGAAATTAGTGAGCACTTTGAATTCCGACGGAGTGGGCCGGGCAAACTACTTCCCCTCTATCAGTGACTCTTGACACGGGTAGATAAAGGCGCAGAACGAGCATCTACAAATCAAAGCGTAATTACGACTGCTGGCATCCCATAAACGCTTTAGTCAAGATGGCCGCTCGGAGCTGTGCGCTGTTTGTACAGCTGTGTGAGCCCAAGCTTCAGTTGCGGCAGAGTCAGAATGCCAGCAAGTGCACAGTTGCATGTCTGCCAAAAGGCTGAGGAAGTGGAATGCTCTGCTTCTGTCTAATGACTAACTAGAGCAGTTCAGCCCCAATGCTGTGAAACATACAATAGCACAGTTAGTTTGCCTATTTCTCTCTGGTAATCAAGGTGTCTTTTATCTAACATTCATTCTTTATTCATTTATTTTGCTTATATTGACATCTTAAAATATAAAGCATATAGCATAAAGCATGTAAAATATATTTATATATAAATGTTTATATAAGCTGTATATATATATATATATATAAGTATTTGAATGGGTATTTTATAATGTACATTGTATAAAAATAGAAAAAAATGAATAGTGAATATATACTGTGTGTATATATAAGCAATTAAATTGACATATTTTGTAACATACATTGTATAATAGATTTATTCTATAATAATTATTATTTATTCTGTGAATATTATTCTGTGAATATAAAGTATACTGTGTGAATATATACTTTGTGTTCACATATACTGTTCAAAAGTTTTGGGTCAGAAAGATTTTTTTAAAGAAGTGAATACTTTTATTTAACAAGGAGGCATTAATTTGATCAAAAGTGACAGTAAAGACATTTATAATGTTTAAATGTATACAAGATTTCTGTGTCAAATGCTGTTCTAAAGAAACCTGAAAATATTATTAAGCACCACAACTGTTTTTAACATTAATAATAAAAAGAAATGCTTCTTGAGTGCAAAATCAGCATATATGATTTCTGAAGGATCATGTGACACTGAAGACTGGAGTAATGGCTGCTAAAAATGCAGATTTGCCATCACAGGACTACATTACATTTTAAAATATATTACATTTTAAGCAGTCATTTTAAATTGTAATCATTTTTAACAATTTTACTGTCTTTAATGTATTTTTGATTTAAAAAAAATGCAGCGTTAGTGATCATAAGAGACTTCTTTGGAATGCATTAAAAAAATCTTACCGACCCCTAACTTTTGCTTGGTAGTAAATGGATATATTTTATATGTACATTGGATAAAAAATACTACTTATAATGTTAAAATTACTAAAAAGTAATTTAAAAAGTAATGAAATTACAATTATTGTGTGTATATATACGTTTTAACATTTTAACATAAAAATCGTGGCGCAATTGCGAGTAGAGAAAATGAACACTGTTTAGCACTCCTCTGTAGTGCCAGGACATGTCCCAGTAAACTTGCTGCCAATGTTCTACTGGATCTTTTCCCAGAATGCAAGTCCTTGTTAATATGGGCATACAGTGTTCTCAGAATGTATGAATTCATGAGTTACATAAATCATACAAGTGCAAAAAAACAAACAAACGGTGAACAAATATCAAACATTCCATGTAATAGGCTAGCTAACATCTTCCCCTCAACCACCCAAACAGTTATACTGCAATTCAATTGATTTAGAGCATTCGTTTAAAAATAATGGAATCAGAATTATTCTGAACTATGTTTAAGAATGTAAGTCTTTCATGGTTCTAAGGTGATGTCATTACATGTAGCACCTGTTATGAAACATCCTGTCAGAATCTAATCTTCCATTGACCTTGTACCTCCTTTATGTTGTGCTAATGTCTGTGCTTTTGATGTATTCTTGCTCTCATGAAGTATAGAGCTGTTCCTGGCACCACTGGCATATTGTATCTTGTTTCTCCAACTATTAAAAGTGTCAGCGGTTGTCTTCTGTTGCTTTTATATGCTGTTATTAACGACACAATGCTAACCGCCCAGAGTGTACATCTAATTAAAACCTCCAAACAGTTATAGCAAGGAATGAATCCAAAAGATAGGATATAATCATAGCAAATAATGTGTTTTTTTCCACTGCCTTTGGAGGTTGGGTTGTAATGGGCTATCTGTATTCATACTGTGGGTTGTGAACCCACTCAATGATTGTTATAGAGCGCTGTAAAAGTTGAGTTCCTGCGGCAGCTTTTATTATTACCAGCTCTCTTATTTTAAAGCCTCTTTTAATTTATTACAGATTGTTTATTTGAGATTAAGGTTAACTTATTGAAACCTCCTACGACTAAACTTTGTAACTGTAGTCCGCATCTGTCTACCAATCAATTAGCATGGCGCTAGCAATGCTAACGCAATGGGTTTGTTTATAGGGAATGCTTGAACTGATAAAATGTGTAACTTGAATGCAACGAATGTCACTTTGCTGGTGCAGATCTCTTCATAGGTTCACAAAAAAATTGAGAGCTGTGTATATATTGTGATTTAGATGACAGTCTGTAGGGTGGTATATATGTATCTTTCTGCCGTAATGCATTTTTGTCTGGTTGGCCGGGGTCTCCGCAGTTCCCCCCTTTCATTCCTGCCCTTTGACACAGTCATCTCCCAGAACCCAAGCCTGCTGGCCTGCATTCAAGCCCCCTGTCTTAACCTGAAGAATTATGTGTGCAGATAATTAGCTCTTATAGGTACACTTTCCATTTCTTCACTTCACTAAGCACATCATCTTCCTTCCCTCTTTATTGTTTGCTTTGCTTTGTCAGATCGATGTCTTGCTACTGCGTAAGTAGCAGTCATATCTAAAGCAACATAAATCACAACAAGGTTCCCTGTCGCACCAGTCACCGCGCGCTCCGTCTAGGAGCGTGGTAGGGAGCGTCTTTTTTCGCCGTGGATCTCGGATGCGGGTATGACTGCGCTCAGCCTTTCGATGTCTGTTTGTGTGGCGCTGTGCTCACTGGTCTTTTGCCATGTAAAATGGAATGTGATTACACAGAGCTTCGCTTTGGCTTTCAGAGGCTGTCAGAACATCAGGCATTTGTGTCAGATCCCTCTCCGCCCATCCCATAATATCCTCCTGCTCCCTTTGAGTCGGGGGCAGACTGTTGAGGGGGAACTTATCAGATTATCCCCTATCAGGTGCCTTGGTGGGGAGCGGGGAGCGGGTGGGCAGCATTTCTCCTGCCATTACTGCCAGCCCTGTGATCATGCCCCGCTAATGAATGCGCAAATGCAAATAGCCCTTCCCTGTAAAAGTTGACATTGTCTCCTGTGATAAATTTTCTGCTGAGGTAAGAGACAATTTAGAGTGGAATTACAAGCAGGCTCTTTGTCACTCTTCGGGTCCATTTACATCCGTAATTAGCTGTAATTCCACTGCACCCATTAGAGAGAGAGAAAGAGAGAGAGTCACCACTGAAACAGATAAGCAGTAAAAAGGGGCGAGAGAGAGGAAAAGAGAAGCGCCAGATCTCTTGATGCTTTGCACAGCGCCGTCAGCTGGTGATTTATATGCACCCCTACGCGCTTGTCGCCACGCCAATGGGTGTAAACATTGATTAGGAGCAGGAAATGAGGCACACACTTTGTCCTCTGTGTCAGGGTCTTTGGGTCGAGGAAGAGGAAGGCTCATGGTCTTAATGTGTACAGTCCTCAACACCTGAGCGCATTTTAGAGGGTGGCGTTAGATACGCCTCTCAAGCATTACCCAAACAAACACATGACATTGTGCCACAGCGCTGCTTGAGTGACAAGCTCAGACTTGTCATTGAGTATCTTTCAGACCTGTGACACTCACGCACACGGGAGTCATAGTGCATGATTTTCCTGTGTGAGGATGATGTGCATCAGCCGGCAAAACAAATGTGGATTGATGGAAAGCTTCGAATGAGACGCACCAATGATTGTTTTGTTTTATTTTTTTGAGCACATCTATGAGTGCTGCCCGCCACGGGAGGCAAATTAATGCAGGACTATGACCTCAGTGCGTTTACCTTGTATTTTCCCCTGCGGTGCACAAGAGGCCAAATAATCCTCAAAAAGGTCAAGGCGCACGTCTCCTTCCCTACTTCTTCATCCTTGTCTAATGAAAGTGTTTCCTGTGTTTGTATGACATCTATCTGAGCCAATCCCCCAAATCCTGTCATAAAGCTTAAGTGTTTGCTGAACCTCCTGGCCAGATTTCACATAATCCATTAGTAGCAAAGAAATGTTTTTCTTAGTGAACTTAGTAAACAGAAGTGTTGGGGAAGCTGCTTTGAAACGGTAGCTTGCCAAGCTAAGTAGTTAAACTACAGCCAAGCTACTTTTTAAAAAAAAGTAATTAGCTACAAGCTAAAAACAAAAAGTAGCTTGAAGTTATTAAGGGAGTAATATATCTTTTTTAAAATAAAAAATATCCAATTATATAATTTATAAATTAATCAACTGTACTTCTGCAGGCACAAAAACAATACACCGGTTTGAGTGAAATAGCCTAGCTTATCTTAAAGTGACAGCATCCAACTAGATCTAAATTCAACAAAAAAAAATTTGAATAACCGAGTCGAAAATATAGTAAATTGAGTATAAAAGGGAGTCGAAATGGCAAATTATTTTTAATTGTTCATTTACATGAACCACCTTGAATGAAAAGTTTCCAACGCAACATACAGTATGAGAGTGAACCATGTATGATGAACCGATTCAATAGAATGATGTGGACGTTCCAATGATTCACTTGAGAGAGAGAGTACCGTTCAGGATTAACTGATTCACTAGAATGAATCACAGATTATTATAATTAATCTGAATTTCCAGCTCTTCATATGAGAGCAAGAGAGAGAGAGAGAGAGAGGAACATTTAAGATGAACTGATTCACTAGAATGAATTGGACTTTTCAATGTGGGTCGTTGAGGTGAGCGCATATGATTATTAATTCAAACATTAGAATCAACAATTGTTTTTTAACCGCTGGGGAGCAACTAAATCAGAATATACGGTGAATGTAAACATTAATGTGCGCTGTGGTTGATGATCAAAATGTAAAAATACAATGACCATTTATTGACATTATATGAGTAATATATTGATGTAGTATATTAGTATTTTTGGTTGTGTATCGTTTGTACCTCGGTCGCAGATAAAAAATATCGGTTACACTTATTTTAAGGTGATGTAGTTACATTGTACTTAGAGTATAGGTATAGGTCTGCTATAGGTCGTTTTTTCAAGCACCTTATTACGACCTATATTTACGTTTTAAAGTCATGCGCCCTCTAGTGGGCGTAAAAATAATGACAGTGTCGTGTTATGTCTGTTGTCATGAAATTACTTTTGATCGTCGTTGCCAATCAAATTGCGTGTTCGTTTAAATGCAATGTGTGGACTTTTTACACGGTCCCTTACCCGCCATTTGTCCTATTTCCATTTAGCAAAACTCATTTTTTTATTAACGACTACACCTACCCCAACCCTAAATCTACCCTTAGTGATTTATAGTGCATATACACTTTATGAGCACATGCGTTCCCTGGGATCAAACCCACGATCACATGATCACGTGATTGCATATTGTTGTATATTGCAATACTCTACCAATTGAGCTACGCGAAACCCGAATGATGCAGATAAAAGGGTGCAATGCATTAAAATGAAAGTGTCCTGTTGTCGATAGGGGCGCAACTTTAGTAAACACTCCTATGCGTTGTATTTCAGGGAAGTGACAAAAGGGCGTTATATGGGCCTATTAGTTGGAGGACATGTTGCGTACTTAAGTAAGTATTACTGAGTAATGTTAATTAACTACATGTACTTACTATAGAGTTACAGTTAGGGTTAGGGTTTGGTTTAGGGTTAGTTACTTGTAATTATCCATAATTTACTGTTATTGCTATAGTAAGTACATGTAGTAACTGTCACCTTAAAATAAAGTTACCAAAATATTTTATCATAAAATCAAATATTGTATTATGAAATCCATCAACACCATTCTAGCATTTCATAAATACTGTAGTACATGTCCCCCATTAAAAAACATCAATAGTCTTTACCTGCAGTAGGCCTTCAGAGCGTGTTGCACAAGCTGCATTCGCAATAAAGAGCTTCCTCATCGCTGCCACACGAACAATAGAAGACATTTGCGAGTTTTGTTTGATAGACTGTTGGTAAATATCAGCGCTATTTTTGTTTTCTGTTTTACAAAGTATCCTGAATCATATAAATAAACGATTCAGGGTATGAGTGATCTGTCTGAATGAATCAGACTGAATCGCAAACTATTTCATACCTTTTTGCAAACCCATTTGACCTATTAGATGTGATCTATTCATTCGTGAATTGCTAGATTCTGAACAGCTGATAAAAAAACAAAATTGATTGCTAAAATATTAAGGAAAATGATTATCAAGTTATTTCCACCATTAGACAAGGATTTATCAGTAATATTTTACAGGTTCTCGTTTAGTAAAATGTTCCTGGTTAACTTGATAAGCTACTTTAAAACAGCTGGATTATGCTCACAATACTGAAAGTGTTGTTAGGTTAGTAGTGTCGCAACATTTGGTTACTCTCCAACACTGGTAAACAACAACCATTTTTTTCCTGTCCCATTAATGATCTCTTAAACAGCGTCCTTTCATTGACCATTTATTTGACCTCCAGTTGAGAGCTGTACCTGAGTGCTTTTGTAATGTCATCTTCCAGTGAGCTTTAATGAGGCTCATTGTGATGTCTAATTGTCTAGCAGACATTTAACACATCAAATATCATTTGCTTGGATTCATTAACTATAATGAAGGAATCCACACTATATTCGCCATTTAAAACATCACGTATGTCCAGCTCTGCTTTGTTGATGCCAGCAGTTCCCCCCTCTCTCTCTTTTCTCTAGTGCTGTTTCATTCCCTATGTACCTTCTGGTCTGTTACCCTGGTGCTGTAAAACATAGATGCCTGAATTGTGCATTAGGGCACCATGATTACATCCATCAATCATGTCAGAGAATTTGGAAATGATGGTTTAATGTACCTTTTTAACTACATGTAACTTTGTTGCTGCCTCTGTACATATTTTGTGCCATCGATATGAAATGCACGAGAAGGAAGGGTGGAAAAGAGAGCAAAAACCCATTGTGTTTTTTCCCTGTCATTAAGCTGTGCCTGGGAGATGATGTGGAAGCCGTATGTGGTCCAGGGGAAGTATTTATGGCCCTGCTTGAATCTGGTTGGGCTTCGCTGATAGCTGAGATAATGGGAGCGAATGGGATGCAGCGAGCTGTTCTAATGGCACCAACAAGACATGGGAACAGCCAGGATAAATAAATGTTAGCCATTTTCTCTACTCCACACCATTTGCATGTTCTATCATTAAAGCTGCTTAAATAGTTCCGATAATAGAATAATAATAAAAGTACTGGTTGCATTTAAAAAGTGGAAAGCAGGTCTTTAAATTTTCTTAATGCATTTAATGCAAAGGCTCCGTGTTTCAGTTGAATAGCGGAGTTGTGTTCGGTTGAAGATAGTGGGAGCTTTAATTTTAATTTGTTTTAATTCTGACACTTATGCTCCAGTGGCTTTTCTTGTGAAATGGGGATGAATACAAACAAGATTTCACTTCATTAAACAGCAACAAACTGTACGGAAATTGCACTTACTTATGGAAATGGATTTTAAGCATGCAAAGCATTACTTGCTCGGTCTACGCTGAAATTTGAAAAACATTACAGGGTGAGCCTATTAGCTCTGACAGAGTTGAGCACAATTACTGAATGGGGGGGATCAAGGTACAGCTAAACCCATGGTGATAAAAAGTGACAAGCTATTAGGAAAGTATATTGACCTTAAAAAGCACTTAATTTAATAAACCGCAGTTTGCACAGGTGGCATTACTCTGAGACTGGCGTAAGAAAAGACAATGATAGAAATATCACTAGGTTATTTTACAAAAAGCTCTCTGTGTTAAATATAAATAACTTGTACACTTTATTCAGAGTTGACTATACAGTAATATTAATGTTGAATTTACAGTATGCCTGTCTTATTATACGTTATTATACAATATTTGCATGAGCAAGATTCCCATTATCTTATTTCAATTATTTTTTGGATTGATTATATAGAGTTCTGTTATGGTGGATTGGAACAGTTTAATCTCATGCAATTTATCATGAATGCTTCTATAAAGAATTATCAATATTTAAAAGAATTTTATGTATTATATTGACCATTTACTTAAGACTACATAATGGTGTTTTTTTTTTTTTTGTGGTAGTAGAATTGAAATATATAATTCTCTTCTATATTTCACTTCTTTATCAACCTGTTTGAAAGATTTTGTACAACTATTCTGACTTATTTATTTACTATTGATAATTTGTTAGTTATTGTCAGCACTCAAAGTGCCAAGTTGGCTGCCTTATAGTTGTAGCATTTTTCTTTGTGAATAATAAAGTATCAATTTCAAAATATTGTAAATGTAAGTTGTGAAATCAGAAATTGGGGTTGATGACTTAAGAGCTTTTGTTTACCTTTCAGTGTTATCTGCATTTTCAGTATCTGAATGAACTAGAGTTAGCTGGACTGTTAACAATGGACTTTTCTTCTTTTTCCTGAAACGGCGTTCAAAGGCAAATGCTGTTTCCTAATGCTAGAGGTAAGGACACAATTTAATATATAAGCTCTTTCAGTTTACAGTTGTTTATTATAGACAGTTAAGTAGTTGTGTTGTAGTTCTTCAACCTGGTTATACTGCTTATAAGAATGCCAGTGATCTGAAATTATTTGGGGGCTTAAACATAGTATTTTTCATACCTTGTAGCACACACATTATTCTCCATAATACTACATTCTATTTTTAAGGTATCAACAGTATGAATATGGAAACGTTTTATAGTTCCAGATTAATTTTTTTGGTTTCTGTATGACATTGTGTTTTTGTTGTACTGAGGTATCACAGGAATAGAGCTCATGAATGTAATGAACACATGTTTAAGTATAATTCATTCTTATGGTTATTGAGGCAGGCCCTCCAAGTAAACCTATTAACATGCTAAATTTATAACTTCCTCTTTAACTCACCAACATTAGTTCGCCATCCTCCTTCAGCTCGCTTTTAGAGTTGAATGATCTCAGGGAGGTCCAACATGTCTTCCCCGATCCTTTGAGATGTTAGCAGACAAGGATAAAGGAGTCCCCTCGCTCTTTTTTCCCCCCCTCTCATGTCATCTTGTGCTCGGTCTAATCTCCCGAGCATTTGAGGCCAGAATGCCGCTGGAAGTGAATAGAAACTTCAGCCTTATTGTTTATGTGCTTCTCAGTGTGACCGCTCTTTGTGTCCCCCACCTTGTTTTGTTTTTCATGCTACTTAACAGTGACATTGAATACCATGTGTGTTTATCTGTCTTCAGTGCGTTAATCTGTTTGCATTACCGCTGGTATTCTGGTAGTCCCATTATATATTAGAAAAGCAATTATCACTTCATTAAACATCGAAGGTGTTAACACAAGTCATAAGACTAAGCCATCTGTTGAATTATCTTCTCGGTGTCCTCTTGATGCTATCCACTAAACAACGCTTCTCACCAATTAAGGTTATACTTGATAATTTAACTTTGAAAATGGGAAGTGTTCTGTTACCCCTCTAATAATAGCAATGCATATGGCGGTTATTTAGACTTTTTAATGAGAGAGATAGCCCCTTCAATTTGTCTTTGAGATCTGGAAAAGGCAGATTGGAGCCTGAGGACTCAATTCACCTGAGCATATGTTAGAATCTGAGGCTTTTTTTTTTTTTTTTTGCATGTGGTGGCAGACGTTATAACATGTTGGCCTATTTTTGTAATCTGCTGTGGGATTGTATGACAAAATGGTCTTTTTTCCAGTTGCATTTGTCACTCTTTCTGCATTGCATTATTGTTGTAAAGGTCAGGTATTTGCATGTTGGTAAAATTTAATTCAATGTATCAGCGTAACCAGGTCGGATGATGTATTTTGTGAGGCAGTTATTTCGTCAGAGTTAAGTCGATTTGCTGTTTTCCATACCCTTTTAAAAATGTATCCTTATTGGGAATCGTCACACGTGATCGCTGTGAAATATAGTCCTTTAGTACTTAATTTGAAGTGCGGCAATGATATGTCAAAGAGCCTGTCATCAACTTAACCTCATCTCACTCTGTAAAATCAATAAATCAGTGCTGTAATTGGGCTGCTTTAACATGTTTTCTGTTTTGAATCACATGCTGGGGTAATTTGAAACTGAGCAGTCATAAGCTAACATCTTGAATTATGTGACATTTAGGCATCTCCAGCCTCTTAAATCTGAGACGAAGGCATTAAGACAGATAAACGCATCTAAAAATCAACTGGATTTAAAGCTAAATGCTTGTTTTTCATGCCTCCAGTTCATTTAGTTTAACACATTCTATCCAGTTGGAGCTGTCTGTATTTGAGATGTTTTTTTAACGCTGATACGAACAAGATTTGTACCACTTTAGTTTTAAAGATGATGTTATCGCTTTAGCTGTGCATATCCTACTGATTTAGAGATTTAACAGCTTAATTCCGCCTACCTTATCCCAATAAGTGAAGTATATGTTTGGCTAGGAATACCAGCATAAGAAGCACTTAGCTTTTTAAAAAATAAAAATGAAAATCATGTTTTATATGACTTTTTCATATTTTTTAAAAATGAAAATGTAATTATTAAACAACATTTATTTTTAGCAAGTATGCAAATGCTGCATGCATAGATTTTTCTCTGCACTTTTTTAACTCAACATTTGTACACTGAAAGAAAGGATTTCAATAAAAAAGAGCCTGATTATGTGAAATCTAGAGATATACTGCTTGGAAAGACAATGATAACATGAAAATGAAGCAGTTCTTTTAAGCAGGTATTATTTTGCTCTTTTGAAGAAAAGCGTCTGTAGTCCACCTCTGACTGGGATGGAAAGGTTTTCTCTCAGCGTCTTGCCATGTGTGAGTGTGTATTGACAACTCAGATGGGAAGCTGGCAGAGGAAATGGCCTCATTTGTTTCCTATGGCTCAGTAATGGCAAATCACCTCTTAGGGGCAGTCAATTGACAGACTCCAATCCTAGTGCGCAAACATCCATGAGGATTTTATTGGCTTCCTCTTCAACTCCTCCACCTAATGTGGTTAGCCCAATGAGGCCCAAAACTTGTAAAGGTATTACAGAAAAAAAATCAATCACCTGCTGTCCAGGCAAGTTCTGTTTTAGGATGAATCGTTTAAATGAGGACATCAGTCAGACTTGTTGTGTTATGTTTATTCTAGCTGCAAAAGCAGACGTTTTGTCAGTTCGCCAGGATTTTGTATTTTTAATATAGCCGGAAGATGGATTTTTATAATCCATTTAAGTACACAATAGCTCATGACATTCATCGTTCTCTCTTAAGCTCTTTTGGAAAGAAAAAAAGAAGAAAGTTTTTCCAAAATCTTCTGTGTCATCTTAATGAACAGGTGTCTACATAACACAGCCCACCTCACAGATGGCTATATAATTAGCATTCATTATGGCAGCCTCTCCAAGGCCAAGATCTGTGTGGCCAAAAAAGACTTGCTAACCTTCTCACCTTCAAGCAGACCCCTCCCTGTGGGAGGCTGACACTTCTTTTTTTCTTAGCTTGGGCAAGATTGGGGGCCCTTTCATAAGGTGTCATTTTAATGCTTGAGCATTACTGAGACATGAATTTAAATTCCAAGGAGGTCAAGGTCTCCTTGGGAGATTTTAAATATCGGAGTATAGCCCCAAAAAATTGTGAATTAACAAAATGTACTGAACTTAAATTGCATATTTTATAGGGGTGTCACTTTTTGGTTTGATACATAATTCTGATCTCAGTAAAAAAAAAAAAAAATTTTTTTTCTTCATTATGACCTCTAAGACATGAAAAACAATACCGTTTATTAAAATGTTAAATTTGGTATTACATCAGGGATGGACTTGAATAAGCTTGGACTTGGTCCTTCTCCCCCATGCACTGGGCAATGGTGACACAAAAATAGCAATATTCATAATTCTGCTTAGATAATTATGTTAGAAACATATGCTTCCACTCTGTCCCTGACTGCATATATTTAATAAAATACAATATTTAAAGCTTGTTAAAACATGAACTTTATTTTTTAATTTATTATTAATAATGAATAAACATGGACGCATGTGACCTTCTGGGTTTACTGTATTTGATGCTAAATTAAATCTGTCTAAACTTTCATTTTGGCTAAACTATACACAATATATATTGCATTTTTGTATAGCAATATTATATTTTGTTTAAATTAAAAAAAAAAATTCTTAGTGCACCTATTATATTATATTATATTATATTATATTATATTATATTATATTATGCAGTTTTTCAGGGTTTCATTACGGTTTTGATTCTCATAAAACAAAAAAAAATTATCAATAGTTTAATGTCTATTTACGCTCTCATAAGAGTAGTCCAAAAGTAAATAGAAATTTTTTGTATTATGACATTTAGACCGTACAAATTGTTGTTGGAGTGTTGGTATTTTTTTCTCATCTTTGTTCCTAATTTGTTAATTCAATATTTTGTTTAATTTTTTTTCCTTAGTGCACCTTCATGGTGCTCCAGCCAATCAGCTGCAACAGAACATGATAATATTTGAATATTTAAATAATATTATTTTAAATAATATTTAAATAATATATCACAATCTTTAGCCCATTTTTACCTGCACAGTGCATTCATGCAAGCCTCCGCCGTATCTCCCAGAGCTTAAAACAATACAGTTTACTCCTGTAGTCACGGTTGTGGCAGTAGCGGTCAGGTCATTCCACGAGCATGTCAGCTTTCATGCCTGACTGCTTCTGTTGTGGGGCGAGGGGGGGTGGGCCAGAGTGCAGGGAGCACGAGTAGGCCTGTAATTTTCTCCACTTAGAAATGAATTCCATCTAATCTCATTTCACCATGTCAAACGGCACTGTGACATGCTGTTTTCCTCAGTAACATTTGGTTATGCTGCAGCAGTCGACTGCCCTCCTGATGCAGCCTGACACCCTCTGGTTATTAAAAACTGTTTGCACTTTGCGATATTGTATGATGTGGGTTAAATGCAGAGCAATAGAGAGACTAAATAAACCCTCTCTGTTTTTTAGTTTCGTCAGATGATGTCTTGTGCTGGTAGCTTGTCTCTGTTTTGAGGTTAGGGTGCCTGTCACGGGGAAATTCAGTTAATGGCTAATACATCTTGGATTTCAGGTGTTGCAACTTGCAACCTTTTGGTCTTACCTTTTTTATAATTAAAACATATTTATTATAGTCTTTTCTATTTATATATTATATTTTATTGTATTGTATTGTATTGCGTTATATTATACTATATTGTATTGTATTGTATTGTATTGTGTTATATTATATTATATTATATTATATTATATTATATTATATTATATTAATAGTTTATTGTCTACTTACGCACTTATAGTAGTAATCCAAAATGTAAATGAGAATACATTTTATGTTTTATGTCATTTAGACAGTAAAAAATATTTTTGGTGGGTTGGTATTATTATTATTTTTTTTTTCAATTATATTAATTATATTAAACATTTTCAGGGTTTCATTACGGTTTTGTTTCTCATAAAATAAAACAAAAAAAAATTATCAATAGTTTATTGTCTACTTATGCTCTCATATGAGTAGTCCAAATGTAAATAGAAATTTTATGTATTATGCCATTTAGACAGTACAAATTATTGTTGAAGGGTTCGTATTTTTTTCTCGTCTTTGTTCCTAATTTGTTCCTAATTATTAATTGTTATGATGTTTATTGTAAATACAGTAGATTTTTTTATTATAATAATGAGAAAAAGCTCTTTGTGCAGTTTGCGTTTAGACATAGATTAAACAAAATATATTTTAGCAGCAAATACTAAATGCATAATATCTCTTTCAGTCTGTATCTTCTATAGTGAATGCAGACACACACACAGGCGCTTTTCCCTCACATCACAATAAAGAAGTGCGCATTTAGGAGATGGAGTTGCAGACTCTGAGTTATTTGCAGGGGTAATGTATTATTCTGTTCAAGTAATGATCAGGTAGTGTTAGATGAATGCGAGGTGTTCAGCTCCATTACTGGCCGCACATCAGTGAGGCATTATTACATTATCGCTGCTCCTTAGCAGGAGATTGGCTGTGTGACCAGGTTCTGAATACACTCATAGTGCTCGGGCTGGCATAAATTGCAGATTGGCTCATTGCTTTCAATGATAAAAAGTAAGAATTGCTAGTAAAAAGAACATGGACTCAGGCTGCTCCTCAGCTGTTTGTCAACTGAAGATGTTGGTGCATTAGAAGGAGGAATGTTAAACAGGTGAAGGGATTTTCAGATAGATCAAGATATCTGCGGTTGGCCATTCACACTACCCTGAAATGAAACACAAATCTTTAATGCATTTTTTTTTTTTTGGTCTGGAAATGAAAGACAGTATGATCAGTAGCCAATATGATGTGTTATTATATAGTTGTGATATATTACATAGAGAATTTGACAAGCATTATTGAAAATAAATAATAAATTTCAGAATTTTTCAAGTCATTTATTCATTTGCTTGCTGATTACTTTTATTTACTTATTCTTAGTCTGCCACCCTAGACCCTGGATGATCCTTAAGAGGGAAGGAAATCATTAAAACAAATTAGACTGTAAACATTCTAAGGAGCATTTGTCTTGGGGATCAATATGTTCTGCTGTTCTTTCCTGGAGTCTATAGTATTTTCAAACCATCATGAGGGATATTATGAGAAGAGTCCTTTTTTTTGGCTTACAGATGGACCAATAATTATTGACAGCTTGGAAACTAATGACTAAACCCCTTTTTAACCTCCTGCCCGACTGTAATGGATAAACATTTTTTTTTTTTTTTTGCTTAAAAATGACAAAAGCACTAATTATATTTGCTGATATTAAAATGCAGATATGATTATAAATTATTTCATTTGTTATTTTATGATATAATAATACTCTGTCTTATGTAGTTGCTTTTGCTAAATTATTATTTTTTAATTTATAGTTAGGCTTCACTTTTTTAATATATTTAGTATATTATATTATTAATTATATATTTTAATAATAATTATAATAATAATAATAATAATAATAATACATTTTATTTATATAGCGTCTTTCAAGGACCAAAGGACGCTTTACATGAAGTTGATAGATAACATGAACACAAATATATGCAATATATGTCAGTTTTGAGTATAATAATAATAAATGGATATATTATTAAATTGGCTTGTTTAAATTCAATCCTTGTTTTTTTCTTGCTTAATTTTTACATTATCAGCATTAGCAACACAGCTCTGTTCTTTCTCCACTCCGTCCATATCATGACAAAACTGTACAAGGCAGGTGATTCTAAGCTGCAAATTGAAGAAAAGTGTCCCATTAGGCCTAAATCAGACAATATCACATGTATTCATTTCCTCTTCTTTGTACCATTTAAGCTTATTTTCGCAGAGGATGAAAAGGAGAAAAGTGTCTTCTCTAGATAGGATTTAAGATAGGATTTAAAGCCCAATGTAACCAAAGCTCTATTGTCATTTACACAGTCTGGGCCCCTAACCTATTCGCCAGTTATACGGTTGAGGCCTATGAATTTGTGCCCCCCCCCACCCCCCCAGATAATAAGTCTTAATGGCAACAAAATGACTCCTCTGTTTCATTCTGTTGTTATGTTAAAAACAGCTAACCCAAAATGACCACTCTCTGCATATCAGGCTGGGTTGTTTGCCTTGCTTTTGGTGGGCTGCAAGTTGGAGTTCCTTCTGTTCCCCATATGGCAGCATTGTCTTGGTAATGTGCTACAATGCCCCCCCTTGGAGCGTGCTGCAGGCCCTGCTGCTAGAGGATAAACTATTGGTTTCACTTTTTCTCTCGGAGCCCCTGGAGGCAAGCCTATGGCCTGGGGGACATGCTGCTCTCTGAGCTGGGGGGCTTTCAGCGCGTGGCGCCCCGCCACCCCCGCTGCCACTGCCTGAGAGGGCCCTTAGCCAACAGAAAAAAAGGAGAAAGGGCTGAAGGGAAGGATGCGTAGCTCTTGGGGGCTCTGAAAGGGAAAGCCAACCTCATTGTGTCCTGTATGGCGGGAATACAACATACGGCCTCTTATAAGACTGTATGTATGTGTTTCTCGGTATTTTATTTAATCCTGTTTTTGTTTTTTCTAAAAGTACCTTCAATGTTGTTGAATCGGACTAATCTTGCTTCGTAACTTTTCTTCTGCTTGTTTGTAGATGCACATTTTTCAATTATACATTTTTGAAAATTAAAAATGCATGTTTAATGCTGGTCTTCCTTAAAAAAAGTGAAAACTTATAAAATCAGGGTGTCACCCTTGAGGCATCATCTCAATCTAGAGCGTGCATTAGCCCAAATGACTAATGGGACTCACTAAAATAATTAGAAAAGAATTTTAAGAAGACCATTATATTATGTAAATGCATAATCATAAAAAAAAAATGTGCTGCATTTGCAAATATGCATATGATTTCATCTTGCCTGTTTTAATTAACCACGTTGTCCTGCCTGAGAGATAATATGATTTATAATCTATCATTAGCAGTTGATGCTCTCTCCTTTTTTTTTTCTTTTTTTTTTTTCATTTGTTGAAGTTGTCTTGTAGTGTCCGCCACTTTGATCTGTTTGCTTGGCTGCCAAATAGTTCACTGTTAATGGAAAAATTAATTGCCAAGCGACATCAAGAGTGTCAGCTCAAAGTGTAGAAGTCAGTTTGATAATGTAAACTAAGCATCAGGATGATGCAGTAAACCAACCTTTCATGTTCTCTCCCACATCAAAAAATAGCAGTAATTAAAAACATTTAAGCTAAACTATGTATTAAGTTATGATATTATTTAAGATGCAAACCTGAAAAAATAGAAGGCTAAAACCTACTGTCACATATTAAGCTGTGCTATTATTTTATGGCTATAACTTATTCTGACAGATACTGAAATCACATTATTATTTAACATTGTTGTGTCACATTGAGCCACAGTTTTGTTTGATCTGTAAATTAATCTGAGGCATTCATTTTATCATTTCATTTGGACTTTATCCATATTATTTTGAAATTATACCAGAAAATTTGAATGTTTCCAGTTTCACATAAATTCTGCATTAGCCTTTTGTCAGCAAAAATGTGCAGAAGCGTCATAAAAAGTTTGTTCATTCAAGTTTCCATCAAACTGTAGTCAATTATGAATAGTACGGATAGAAAAAATGCATGTTAATTCAGGACTTTCATTGGCTTTTTGTTTTGTATCATCATATATATATTAGTGCTGTCAATCGATTAAAAAAATTAACATTTTTTCTCTTAATCGCAATTAAAAACACTTAAGTTTTTATATATTTTTAATATATTTTATAATGTAATAATTTCACAGTTATCTCCATATTAAAACAACATAAAGAAACAACACAAAGACAGTATATTTTAAATATATTTAATGGCAACTTTTTATGAATTAAGGCCAGTATCACTGATACTAATACTGCTATTGATGTCGCGAAGAATTTTAAACATGAATTATAGCCATTCAACATTAGTGTAATTGAACGCTATATATATATATATATATATATTTTTTTTTAACATTTATTAGGCTTCAAAAATATAAAAACTTTTAATTTAAGTGAACTTAGAACAATCCTCACATAAACCCATAACACGTCATATTTACCTGTGCCCTTCCTACCTGTCTAACAGATAGGAAAAATACAGAAATTGAATAAAGTTACCAAACACTCTGCACTGCATATATGCATTATAGCCTAAATTAAATATAGATTAATCATTATTAAATCTACAAAAGTTCTTTAGTCAAGAGCAGTGAGTAATTTTCTCTGTTACCTTTGTTCTTTCATTATCTTCAATGGCATTGGTTGCTGTCACTTTAAGAGATGCCGCTGCTGCACATGACACAGATCTCACACGCGTCCCACTTTCTCACAGCTCTTTCCTTTCGTTTAAGAATTTATTTTACTCAATCAAGGCTTCTTTTATGAGGATACTCGACAAAATGGATATTTTTGACATTACTGCGCATGTTATTGTTCGTTCAAGCGTGACAGAGAACTCGATTCTGTGCGTTGTGTATGTGACAGGACATTCACAGACAGCGCGTTGTCTTTTTCTCTTTTGGCGTGCTTAAATGGTTTAAAAGCATTTGTATGAATAAGAGCGTGATCATATATTGTAATGCTAGCCAAAGGATGACAGAAAAAAATGGATGCTGCGTTAATTGCGTTAATATTTTTAATCCATTAAACCGGAAAAAAATTAATCGCATGCATTGACGCGTTAACGTTGACAGCACTAATATATATATATATATATATATATATATATATATATATATAAAAAATACTTTTATATGTACAAATGTAATACCTGAGAGATTGTGAAATGATAAAACTGATTATTTTAACAGCATAAAATTTGTTCACTGTTTTCTTCAGTGGTTATTTTGAAGTATGTGCTTATGTACCACTCTTCATAGAAAATATCTTTGAAAGTATATGGTGACAATTTTTGTCAACAAGAATGTACAGTGTACAGCATAAAAATGTGTTTTGGCGCAACATGCTTTTAAAAGACCCCTTCAAGTCCCTATTTCCTTAACTTCACATATGTTCATTTTGATAGGTAAAACTAGTCACAATCAAGAACATCTGAGAAATAACAAAAAATTACAAAGCTCGCTGTTTGAAACCTTTAATTGCCCTTAAGATCACACAAGTGTCGCAAGAGTTTTCTTTTCACCACTTTCATACTCCGAACAAGAACCTTTGGTTCACTGCTCACAAGACATAACTTTTTTCACATCCTTTTTTTGTGTGCTGTCCTTCCCCCCCTCCGGGGTTGTTTCTACAACGCACATTTGTGAATCTGAATTGATGAAAAAGTAACAAAGCCGCTCTGTTGTGGCAGGATGAAAGGCCTTTGAGAACACTGGGGTTATCTGCTCAATAAATATGATGCTTCCTCATACTACAACTCTTTGTCACTGACAAAGAGCAAACAGCTGGTAGATGAAATGCTACATTGCAGCACAGGACAACAGACATTTTCAGCTTGGCTGACCAGACACTAGCCTTTGAGCTGGCTCTGGGAAGGCTGTTTGTTTGACCCAAAGGAGTGGAATTGACAGAGAAAGCCTGCAGCACTTTTCTCTTCTATGACTAAGACAGCAAATTATTTTCCAGTTCCCTGTGTGAGGTGGTGTGTTTTTGCTAGCTCTCTCATGACCGCTTTGCACCTGCTGTGTCTGCAGGGTGTACTTCAACAAAGGGAGCACTTGTTGACTGAACTCTGCTTACACCTTCTTTTAACATTTTTATCTCTCGCATCAAACACTGATTCATACGGGCTGCATAGTCATCCAGCTCTTTATTAAATGTGTGTGACAATGGGCATTTTATTGTTTTATTGACTTGTATTGTTACCAGTCTTCATGAGACATGTGTAATTGCTCACAAAATTTGTATCGATTGATTTTTAAATGATCGATATGAACAGTCTTTCTCAGGTACCTCAAGTGTGCACCAGTGTCTGTTGGTATAAACACAGCAATCCGCTGGCATTGATTTATGAGACAGGGCACTCGCAAATTGACTTATATGCAAGAGATGTAAATGGGGAAGGCTGTTTGATGGAGGCGCTCATTTCCTTCTATAAATGTTTTAAATTAACTCAACCCTTGTGGCAGAACAGCACGAGCTTTTCTTTTTCCCCCACTCTCCCTTTTTTATATTTGCAAGATTATCCTCATTATCAGGCAATTTGTTTCATAAACGGAAACATTTCCCTTTGATAGAGTTAGGACGAGGGAGTTTGATTAAGAGGATTCATTTCTGAAAGTAAACCTATGAAATTAGCCAAGGAACGAGCCATGTTAACAATGATGCAGAGCAAAGATGTTTATAATCAGAGCTTTTTGACAGCACATAGATCACAGTAAAGGTGGAAATAAAGCAAGATACTGAAGAATCACAGTCCCACAAAATGATACAATAGTATTCATTTATCAAGTTTGTGGAGCTTTTCCATCAGACCGTAGTCAATTACCGGTATGAATAGTAAAGATGCATGTGATTCGAGATTCAGGACTCCTGTTGGCTTTTTGTATTGCAGTGCTTAGGATAAAAAAATTATTTTGAAAAATATTTAGCCAGCCAGCAAATCATCGCACAGTTCCTTAAAAAAAATTTTTTTTGAAGTATGGACTTATGTATTATTTAGAAAATATCTTTCAAATTGTTTGTACAGTATAAGCTAAGCTGATATATATTTTTTCATATCACTATTGACTTTTTATATATACAGTATATCACTATAGTTCCACATTCTCTCCTTGCTGGGGGCTTTTAATCTCACTTTGTTTCATTGTGTTGCTCAAATTGTGTTAATATTCAATCCAATTGTGTTAATATTCAATCCAAAAAAAAAAAAAAAACATATTTTATATGCTTTTCAAGCGTGGGGTAAAAACCCCTCTTCAACCCTGCTTCAAATCATTAATATCAAATTTAAAAAAAAAATAAAATAATGTAAATATCAAAAGTAAACTTTTTTTTACAGTTTAGTTTCAAATGGTTGTATATTCATATATATGCCTATATATATGTATGTATATGTATATGTGTGTATATATATATATATATATATATATATATATATATATATGTATATGTATACAGTTAAACCAAAAATTATTCAGACATTTTTGATATTTTTGATATATTTTTTACTAGTGGGTGCAGGACACTATAGTTCATTTATGTAAGTGAGGATAGCAAAATAAAGTAAACTGTGACATATTATACCCAAAAATTCTTCATACAGTGGACTACCAGTAAAATTGATTAAAAATTTGGAACCAAAAATTATTCAGACACTTTGACCTGACCATGTTTTGCTTAAGTGTTTTCTGACATAATTAAGATTTTTTTTTTTCTGACACAGTTTAACTCTGAGATCTTGTCATATTTTATTACCGGTTTTTTTAAACTATAGTGAATAAAATTTATTAATGAATGAAATGTTCAATGTGTCTGAATAAATTTTTTTGGTTTCACTGTATATATATATATATATTAATATATATATATATATATATATATATTTTTTTTTTTTTTTTTTTTTTTTGACCATCACACACTGTGGAACAATAATTTTTGTATTTGCTTCTTAATCTTAAATTGGGCAATTTAATTTTGAACTCAAGTTGTCTCTTTCTGACTGCACATATCCTTAACTGTATGATTTTTAATTATACCTTCGTGCCAACAGACCTTTCAGACATAAAAGTTATCTACCAGCTCAGAATCTGTGGCTCCTGCCTCCTAATAGCATGGTATTAAAATCCTACTAATTAAAGAGAGGAAATATACAATATGAAATCATACATGACACAAACAGAGAGACTTGTCTGGTGTTGGCTCTGCTTTAAAGCAGGCACCTCCACTGCTCGCCGTTAGTGGGAGGACCCCTACTGGAGGCTGAACATTTTCTCTGCCATTGGGATGTCTGTTGAGTTCTATTGCATTTGGACTGCTAGTGCATTATGCTTTATGCTCAATATTTAAAGGTTTTTATATTCTAAAAGAGAAGTCAGTTAAAATCTCTTAATTATTTGGTCAAGATTGTGAATGTTTTTTTAAACATTATCTTGCAATTCATGATAAACTTTAATGTACAGACACAGTGAGACACCTTAACATTTGCTCCTGTTTTGGGATGATGATCTGAATAATTACAGACTTGCTGTCAGCACATATAGTTCATAAGGTAAGCAGTAAGACTGTAAATTATTTTTTAACAAAAAACTAATTTCTTTTGTAGAGCTTTGGCCACCACTAGTCTTGTATTGCAACTGCATAGCAATTGCAAAAACAACTGAAGATAACTCGTCATTTCATGTATCGTTCATTTTATGGTGACAAAAAGTCTTTTGTTAGTAATTTTCTCGAATCTTTTCCCACATTAATTTTATCTATTGCTTAAGCTTAAAATTGTATTCTGTCAGCATGGTCAGGTGTAGTGATGTGGAGTTTCAAACCATTCACAGAGCTTCCCTTTGTTAAGGCTGCGGGGTCTTGTTTCACTAGTAGATTGCAAAACCATCTCACAGTCTAACACATTTTAAAACGACGAAAACCTTCATGATGGATGTAAAATCAACATTATTATCAAAACGGTTCAAATAAAGTGAAATGGCTGTTCATGTCATCTAGTTCAATTAAAACATACTGTGCAAGCATGGTTTCATTTGTTCAGAGGAAGCCTGTGTTTTATGTGTATTTCACAGTTATCCTCTTACAATGCTAAATGAATTGGGGGGATATATATGAGCAAAACCTTAGTCCTCTGGGAGGGAATTTGTCTTGCTGTACTTAAGAAGCAGCCCTTGTAAATTATAAGCTCCTAATTTTTGGTAATTAAATACCACTTGAATATTTAACACCATTGTTTGGGTCTCTAGCAAACTGCGTACAATGTCGTTCGGACTATCAAGTGACTATTGTCTCCTAAATTGGGATAAAAACCGAAGTGCAAACCAACCCCTTGCTCCTCTCCATAATTTATTTGCATAATTAGCTCTTAATTTTAATTCACTATGCAAATATGTGCCTCTTTTAAATTGCATTTAAATGTGAACTGAGCTCACTGTCAAGGCTAATGTGAATGTATTGTTAAATCGTGATGAGAAATGATCAGAAACGAAAGCCAGTGTAATGGAGAGCAGAGAGCAGAATGTGCTCGTAGACCAAATATATTGGCTATTTAATCGGTTAAGGTAGGTTCTGTCTTTTTAGTTGTGTTGAGAAATACTAGAAACTTTTTCTGTTCATTCTCCCGTGTACTTTTAATCTTGTTTTACCACACAGGCAGACATTTGCCCCTTCTCGAAAGTGTTTTTCTTGCTCGCAGATGATTTGTGTTGATAGTCGGAGGACTTTTTCTGTATCCATTTCTGTTTGGATGCTCAGTTTAGGGAGGATTTTTGCTCTTGTTTCTCTTAGAGAAGGGAGGTGTGCTTTAAGGACACTTATTACCTTCTATTATTCAAAGATATCAAGTGGTCAAGAAACGGGGCTAACTCTCAGTGGCTAAGCCCATAGTCCAGCCCAATGGTGGCCTTTGTAGAGAAGGGAATACAAACCCTTGGCTGGGACAAAGTGAAGGGAAATTGACCTGCTTGATCCCTTTTGGGGGAGCGGCTCTGTCTCTTTCATCTCCTCTTGAGGTCCGTGATCTTGAAGTAGCACTTAAACAAATTAAATAATGCCCCTGCTATCATAGGAACTTTAATGTTTATATATTTATGTGCTTTACATAGTAAGAAAGAAGAAGCCTCATTTGTCATCGATTGTTAGTATTTGCCTTGAATCACATAGATATTCTAAAATGCATTTGTTGAATAAGTCTATAGTTTTCACAGTAACAAAAAAACAGTAGTGAGAGAGCACGAGCAGAATAGAAATATGAGACTGACAGGCCTTTGGGCCGAGGAAGTAGCCAAAAGGGACAAATTAGCTTTAAACAATAGGGGATCTCTTCCACTGGGGGATAATTAAATGTTTTCTTCATCAAAGCCAAGACAGTTTGCAAGCTGCTCATTTTGTAATCCTATCATGTTTGCCCCTGAGATATGCATTTTGAATTTTCTTCCCCTTCTTTCTTTAGGTTAGTCACTATCTCCATTGATGGCAATTCCATTTAATAACACTGTTGGGGGTGTTAATTATGCTGAGGGCTCAGGCCAGCCTGTTTCAGGCTACTGCTAATGCAGGCCCTATGTTGTGTCTGTGGGGCTCCAGCCCACCGGATCACGGCAAACAAAGACCTTTGTCATTTTCAGGTGAACGATGGGACTTGCCAGAGACCTTCATTTGGGATGGTTTAATAGAGATTTTTTCAATTAATAAATTTTTTTTTTATTTCATAGCCACATATTGGAAAAAAGAATAAATTAGAGAAATTTATTTGTCTTTTCAGATATTTTATTGATATATTTTAAGGTATTTTATCAGTAAATAAAATAAATTCAATTGATTTTAAACGTTTAAAAAATGGCGAAAACTTTCTCTTTCGTTCTCAGACCCAAACCTGTGGAGGAGTACTCTTCGCTGTTGCTCCTCAACCGGTCCCATCTGCAGCATGTGACAGGGACATTCTGTGCCCACTCTTTCTCTTTGGCCACTGAGCTGTGGATTACATGGTTTGTTGTAGGCCGAGGATCAGAAGGAGGAAGCTGAATAATGTTACCCGTTTCTTTGAGGGAGGCCCACGGTCGGCCGGCTTCAGAATAGCTTTAACAGGATATCTCAGAGGAAACGATGGCTTTTGTCCAGTGCTTTCCAAAAAAGGTTAAGTCAAAAAGAGTTGGGGGTCGCCTTTTAAACAGTCGCTGGAATACAGCTTAAACCCGTGCCCACAGCGTTGCCTATCTAACCTCGTGACACCATCAAACGGCATGCTGGGACGTTCCAGCCTTGAATACATCCCAGTGCAACATGCCGCCTGGTCCCTGTGGGCATGGCTGAACATTAATACCATCCTTGAAGCGGAAATTTTTAATGTAACAGAGGGAACAAAATGCATATGGTTAAAATAGATGAATACATTGTATTAGACTCTTGGCACATATTCCTGGCTTTGTAGCTGGTTTGTTGGATCCCTCTATCTTTCGGTAGAGGGTCATTCCAATGTTTGCTTTGGTGCTGCAGATTGTGGCGAGAGGATCCTTGAAGTGGAGGAAAGGATTAGCAAAGATTATCAGTCACAGTGAATAAGCAGAAGTGGAAAAGTATTTCACTTTCTAGGACTCATGCTAATATGAATAATCAAACGCTTCCCAACCACCCCATAGTCCAACACACGCCAATACGTTCACAGTCCCTCAAATTATCATTTTTTTCTCTGCCGCCACAAAGACAATATGTTTTGAGAAATAAAGCCGTGCTGAAACAATTGCAACGTCTTGCCTCGGGGTCTGACACAGACTCCAGGGACAGCATTGAGCTCAGGGGCCTGTTTGCTCAACACAATCCGTCCTCTTTTCCCAGAAGGCCTGTCACTGCTCAGATCATTTAAATAGCCATTTCTCTAACGGGAACTGAAGCCTGTCTTCTAAGATGTAGACGAGTTTGCTTGCTGAAAAGTAGGAATTATGGATTTAACCTTAGAATGCATAAAAGGGGTCAAATTGACTTAGTAGGGTGTTATTTTTGGAATATTTTTTCAATAAAGTCATTCCTTTCCTTGATATTCCATGTATCTCTCATATAGCCTCAGTAATGTCTTTTACATATTTGTTGGTCATAGCTTCAGAATGAATATTGTTTTATCTATTCCAAGTCTCACTATTTTATTTTGTTTTATTAAACACTATTGTTGAAATGTTTGGGTCCTGTAAGATTTTTTTATGTTTTTGAAAGACATCTCTTATGCTCACCAATTTGATAAAAACAAAACAAAACAAAAAAAAAACAGTAAAAACAGAAATATTGTGAAATACAATTTAAAATAGCTGTTTTCTATTAGAATATATTTTAAATGTAATTTATTACTGTGATGGCAAAGCTGAATTTTCAGTAGCCATATTCTTCAGTGCACTCCAGAAATCATTCTAATATGCTGATTTGGTGCACAAGAAACATTTCTTATTATTATCAATGTTGAAAACAGTTGTTCTGCTTAATATAATTTTGTGGAAACATTTTTTTTTTTTCAGGATTCTTTGATGACTAAAAGCTCAAAAGAACAGTCTTTACTGTAGTATTAATGCAGTTTAATGTATACTTGCTGAATAAATGTAACTTTTGAATGGTAGTATAAGTTTTGTCAATAATAACAATAATAATAATAAATTGTTTGACCCATATATTACGAAAACTTTGTATTAAATTACATTTTTGTTCTAAATTGCATTTTTAATCATTATTATTTTCTAGCCTTATCAAAAAAGTGAATTCATTACTTGGTCTGCCTTTTTTATACGTACACTATAGTGAAAACTTTAGAAGCATCTGGATGAATGTTTCTCATGATCCAAAAGGTCACAACAAGAAGATGGAAGTGTCCAAACAGGAAGGCCTTTCTTTGAGGAAAAATTATTTACTGAATCCAATATGACCCCTTTTAGGAAACTATAGGGATCATTTCAAATAGTATAGTTTAAGTAGTTGTTTATGAGATTGTTGCTTTAGACATATTGCCTTGGCTACTGTATCTGAAACACTCTCAGATTTCATGTCTTGAAATTCTTCATTTCCTCTGGGGACTCCTCCCTTCTCCATCTTCAGTAAAATATCCTGACAGTGACAAATGGCAGGGCCTGTTTTACATTCTAATGTGCTTAATTGAAAATACCTATGTAATCTCGGTTTAGACTGGGAGGTGAATAGTATTTTCACAAACCAATAATAAAAAAAAAAAATAAAAAAACATAAGCACATTAGAAAACCCCAGAGGCAGTTTAATAGACCTGCTACTGCTGCCCGGGGGCTCCTTATGAATGTGTTTTTAGTTATATAGTGATATCTGGGAGTACATAAGCTGACAAAACTTGTAAAAAGTGAATGTATAATGGCTCTGTCAAGTCTGATGGATTTGCAGGCCAGCTGCAGTAGCTGCCTAAACTGAATACAATCACACCATGCTTTTATGTAAACAGGCAGCACCAGAGCAGCACCCCCCTCATACACAGGCTGGTCAAAGCCCAGGAGCTCGGATCAATAAGACATTCATCCCTCAGTAAGCAGTGAGACAAAATACATGATGGTTAAAGAGTTCAGTTCATGAATCTGGAGCCGCTCGTGAGGACTTCTCACAGGGACTGTGTATTTTGTTTAGTAGTTTGGCCGAATGCAATCAATGGCACAATGTGCTTCAGCTCATTGATGATAGCCCGTCATTACAGATTACTTTCTGTGAGTAATGAGACCCCACTAGAGAAGATAATGTGATTCAATAACATGTTAACTGCGCTCATGGAAAGAAAGAAAGAAAAAAAACTCTGTACCTGAGCAATTATCCCCCACCAAAAAAAAATGCTCATCATGAGTCTGTTTTGAGCTTTCACACAGTACAGAGGATTATCCATCTATAAATAAAAAGGATTTGAATGACACATTGTGTCTCCCCAGTCCATAACTTCATACACGTACACCTGTGCCCAGTATGAATATTTTAATCTAATCCAGGTCTTAATTTACAGTGTTGCAACAGAAAAAAACTTCATGCAATGCCAATTAATTAGGTGTGTATAAATATTTTAATGGCTTCTGATACAAAGGTGACACCACACAGATAGAATTTACAACCGGCTGTATCAGAAAATTAATAATGCATAGATGTTATGTTTTTCCTTAGCTTTCAGGCAGTAAAGCCAATAAAGAGCTGCATTTCTTTCCAAAGAATATTTTATTGTATTATTATTATTTTATTATATTATTATTTATTATATTTTTAATTTATTTTTAATATATTTTATTTTATCAGCAAAAACATACTGTATGTTCTATAACATATGATTGTGTAAAATAGAGTTTTGCTGAGTACATGTCAGTAGGGTTAGGAATCAAAAATTGTTTCCAATTCTGGAATTGGATACTCAAGGTCAGGAATCGGATACTTGAAATAAATTTAAAATTTCGATTCCGCTTATCGATTCCTGTGTGGGCATCTAAATGCGATTTCAAACTATTTTCAAGCACAAGAAGACACTCAGAAGAGAGCTCAATTTGGCACACGCACCCCGTGCTGTTTTCTTTGTGCACACATTCAAAGCGTGCGCAGAGAGCTGCCTCTTATATATGCCTTCTCATTGAACGCACAAATACACACAAAATTATGTCAAAATATCCTCTTAAACACGGTTGGTTTTGTCTTAAGTGAACATAAACAGTTGAGAAAGAAAACGCAGGTGTAACAGTTAGGGATGCACCGAAATTTAGGCTAATGAAGTGTTTCAAGTGGGGAAAGACGTCAACAGCTTGTAGCCTATACAATCTATACAATGTCACTTAAATTAACATTTATATTTCAACAAACTGGAGTAGAAACAAATCTGTTATTAAAAAGTTGATATAAAAACAATTTAAATTTATGTACAACTCAGTTTTAGCTATTTCAGTGTTGATTATTAAATTAGATTCACTTATTATTAATTTATTATTTATTTTTGGTTTCATTTTTCGGCCAAGTGCATCCTGAATTTTCGGTTTCGGCCCAGAATTTTCATTTCGGTGCATCCCTAGTAACAGTATATTGGATCCTGCATGAGGTCTTAAAGTGACAGCAGCCTAATAAACCTGCTGCAGTCTGTGTCATTAATGTTAATCAAAGAACAAAAGAAAAAGAAAATCACTCACTGATCTTGACTGAATAATTTTTGTAACTTTAATAAGGATTGATCTATATTATATTTATAAAAAGAAAACTATGCAGTTATTTTACATGTGATTACAATTTCTGTGCCTGAACTTTGTTCAGTTGTATTTATTTGTGCTATTGCTAATTTGTTTATTTGTTCTTATTTTATTACTGTTTACTTTTCTTTAATAATGTTTGAAATTTATATTAGTTAGTCCAGTTGTTTTTGTGGTGGTATTTTTGTTAAAATCCTAGGAAAAGGTTAGTGTTCTTTGTGCTGCTGATTTTTGTTCATGGAAATCAGCTGCAACAAAATGTCTTGCCAAAAGACACAGAATAAATATGTTTAATTTAAATGTTTGACTAAATGTTTTTACCTCACTGGAATTGAAACTGGAAATCGAAAATGATACTCAACCCTACATATCAGGCCACATTTTTGTTTTGTATTTTGTTTTCTGTTTTTGGGTTATTGTACGGTAGATCATCTGTTGTGGACCATTAGCTGCCATGTTAAAAAAAAAAAAAAAAAACATAAATACCTTATAGATTTTATGTTCTGTAGCTATTTGTATTAGGTGCAGGAATGTTTCAAGTCCTTAAACTTAATCAGGCTTTGTTACCATTATTAAGGCTAATTCATGCCACAACTCTGCTCAGTCACTGTACAGCCTCTTTGACACAAACATTATGATACGCATTGGTGCATTGGTTAGTGATAAAAAGAAGCCCATTATCGCAATTATTAGCATTTTTTGGCACCCTTGTGAAAAGGCCATTAACAATGTGTGTGTGTGTATGTATTAGTGACAGAATTAGTTCTATGCACAGACACGGCAGGGAGCCCTCTCTTTCTACTCTAATTCACATCAGAGTCAAATCAGCATGCTCAGAAGCCATGAGTGGCATCAATGCTGTGTGTTCCATCCCTGAGACAGGCCTCCGCCATTAATCACCATTATTGTTATTTTGAGATTAGATGACTAAATGCTGACATTGGGGGTAGTGACACCAGAGTCAGTAGACCTTCAATGTCTGATTTGCAGTGCTCAGTGTTTCACCCTAAGTGTTTAGACGGAATGGAAGATAAGAGATGGCAAGATGATTTGTAAAGATGTTGTTGCCTTGTCAATGGGGTTAAAGTGCAATCAACAAGACAACTTTGGTTTCTATAATTTTCTTATTTGGTTTGCTAAGGATATATGTGTGACATTTAAATGTTCATATGATTATGATAAACCAGTATTTGTCAACTGAGAACACTGGTTTATGTCTATGTGAGATATTGTCTACTTTACACAGTCCTGTGGCATATACAGTCTCAGACCACATTGAAAATCTAGCATTCAAAAACTTAAATATGAAAATTTGGAATTGTTTTCAGATTCTTAACAATTTTTAGTTCTGACTGTGTGAACTTTATACAAAAGTTCAGATGTTTGTGCTTCCATTGTGGCACATGTTGCTCTTTGGATTATTCTCAAATCATTCTGGAGGACATGATCATCAGGTTTGACACAAACTTATGGAGTTCATGCAGCTCAAGTTCTACTGACATAAATTCATATAAATTTTTTTTTTTTTTACATCAAGTTCTTGGGATCTTCATAATCTTCTTTTCATCTTTTAGAATCTATAGTTAAAAAATGTATTTATTTTGTAAAAATCCAAAATAGAAGCATTTTCTAGTGGTCTCAGACTTTTGGACCCCCCGTCTGTGTTCAACAATCCTGATATTTTATCTACTTTTGTCCTAAAATCACACTTGTGCGTACTGAAAATGATTAATCTAGGGGAATTCATCATGTGCTTTGATAGGTCCTGATTAACATGTATTTATGCAATTAATCAAACTGTTCTTGCCAAAACAATGATCACGGCGGGCCATTGCCAAAGATTGTACACCTGCTGCCGAATCAACCTACACATTATTCTGAGGACGCTGGAGCATTTATTGAAGCATCCCTGTTTCACTCTACCAAAACCACTGAAGCTACAAGATTAAATTTATATCCTCAGCACTAATTTTTCATCCATGACCCCAAAGTAAACAAATTGTCTCAACACAATCTATCAAACAAACACCAATGCAAACATGGCAATTGGACATGAATAACATCACTCATCAAAAAGTGAAAAACAAGAGGGTTTGTATAACAGTGTCCAGAGATTTCAAAATGGTGTACCTCTCTGTAATAATTGGTGTGGTTCTTGTTCTTATAAAAAGCATGTAACCTTATGCTATTCAGGCATTCAGTCATTTTCATCAGCGTGGTTCGGTAGGAAAGCTGTAAAGTACATTCAGATAGCCATAAACACATCTGATGAAAACAAATTAGAGCAGAGAAATATAACTGTGGCAAACATTACAGGCTGCAGTCGAATCGCATTAGAGGAAAATTTCGATGTTGCAAATAAATGTAAATGTAATAAATGACACTTGCATCACATAAAATTTTGAATCACTATTTCACATACATCATTTAAATGTGTTTCTTTTCCATTAAACATGCTATTAGGAATATCTCAACACATTTATGGAAATAAGGTTTCTAAACTAACCTGTTGATAAACAAGTAACCTTTTATGAGGAATAAACTCTTGCAAATAAAGTAGCCATAATCTTTTGACAACATGAGATGAGAGTTTAGCTGATTTGTTGGCAGGCTTCTGTACTATTCTTGTTAATGAATTTTTAATACCCTTAATGACAGCAGAGGAACGATGTAATTAAAGGAGCAAGTTAAGAAAAACGCTGACTTAAACTCTTTATGAGGACCATTTTAATGTTAGTTTAATTGGAACTAACACATTATCTTAATGAACAGATTGCCTTCAAGGAGGTTCTTTCCCTTAGCAAGCTCAAACCGGCCTGCATGCAATTTTAAAATGTCTTTTTTTTTCTTCAGACTGGAAGGGATCGTTCACCAAAAATGATGATTTACTCCAAACCTGTATGATTTTCTTTCTTTCTCTAGAACACAGAAGTAGTACGTTTTTGTCCATACAATGACAAAGGCCAAAAAAATGTTCATTTTCAGGTGAACGTTTAAAAATAAGTAGTACTCATGCATGTAACTCAAAGTCTGTTATACGTTTCTCATCAGAATTCAAAATTCTAGCATGATTAAAGCTGGACTGGCAATGTCCGGATGGCATGAAATGGATGCAATGGATGGATCAAAAGGGTCCAAGGCCCCAGCAAATGGACTGTCCCGCAAACCTGACACAGTTGACATTAGCGAGACTGTCCCGTCTTTGTCAAGAATGTCTGTGCACCTGGGTCTGGGGTGGGATGTTGGTGGCGGGGCGGGGGGCTGTTTTTATGCGATGAAGCTTTGGGCAGTTGAGTTTAATTTGGGATTTACAAGTGACATTGTGCCCCCACACCCGTCCTCTTACTCTCTGGGGTTTATGGAGTGAGACAGAGGGTCTTCTCCTCATGAATAGACAGCCTGCAACCGGCCATGCACAAAGTATTATGGCTCTGCTGCATTATGTATCCAAATACACCTCAGCCCCCAGCTCTGTAAACTCGACTCTCACAAACTGCGAAGGTCAAGGTTTGCCTGCAGCACTAAGGCAAATGAAGATGTTTCATATCAAGTTGTGTTTCAGCCAAATTATTAGTCTAGAATTTCACTACAAGTCTGCAAGCATCGTCTTTTTATTCGGAAATGATGTTGGTGGTGATTTTGGTGGCCGTTGGTCAGGGTGTTTGGGATGAAGTGATGTATGAACCGCGAGCACCCAGATGTCGACTGCAGGGCTTATCTTTCTGAAGCGGTTTCCCTTAAGCCCTAGCATTAATACACTGATAGCCCAAGGAATAGCCAAGCATAAAATGAATGTAAAAGGATGAAGAAACAACAAGAAAGGCAAAGAAGAAAGAGCATGCGGGTGTTTAGGCCAAAAGTTCAACAGACCAGTAATACAGAACTACCAGGAGCATTACAGGATGGCTCGCATCCACATGTGTATAATTCATTTTTAGGCTGCTTTAAGATGAAGCTTTCTAAATGAATGTTGGAAGGATCACGTTAACTCTTTGGCATGTCAGCAAAAATGCTGCACTCTTGAATAACCGTGTGGTATTTATCATGCCATTATAAGCATGAACTGACTGATTATTGAGTTTGTAAACACATTATTCTTAGGGTTCAAAGTGCTGTAATTTAAATCTCCAGCTGACAAAGAGTAATAATGATACATGATGTCCCAATTTTAAAATACAGTGGTATTATTGAGTAGTTGTGTTTCGCTGTTTGACTTGTCTGATTGTCCGTCCTATAGAAAATGCAGATAACACGGGAAGGTTTTCTCTATATTGTTTGATCAAAGCCACAGATGAAGAGAAGATATTAAGAGAGGATATTAACATTGTGTCTGGGCAGTAATTTAGCCTCTGGATCTTTTGCTCTAGTGAAGTGTAAAACAATTTGTAAAGGACAGTTAAGTCGTTGCCACAGCTCCACCTCCTCTGTGCACAGGACTATGCAGGACTAGCCATGGTAAAATATATGAATGACCATAATTACATAAACTATATACTACATAAATAAAGGGCGAAAAACAGTTGAGGGTGATCTGGGATCAATCGATCACTGAATCAATCAGTTATCAATTATGAAATTACATTGGTTGGTATTAAAATGTGTCTTTTGTTTCATACCTTGTCACAGTAATACTTTTATTTCCTTATTTTATTGATTTAAAAAATGCCCAGAGGCACTAAAACATACAGGCAATGATTAATGTCCCTCTCAGAAAAAGAAATTATATGGAATAAATTAAACTACTGCGGCAGCAAATTGAAAAATAAGGATGTAAATGAGCTTTGAATACTTAATATCTTATAAAGAAAAATAGTCAATGAGGCCCAAAAATGATGAGGGATCGCCAAAGAAACATAATATTAACACTAATGACCGAGGCTAGGTTTCTGCACTGTCAAAATCTAACTGTCACATGTGATTTGCTACCCAGAAAATGAGTAATGGGGGACAATATAGACCAATTGAAAGAGCTAACCTTGTTCACAAAGCGAAAGACAAGAGCAGTAACCCACCGGAATGTCGGCTGTGAAATATGGCTTAGAACAATTTTTAAATCTTGTGCATTTTAGTGAGAACTATATGATTAAGCCAATCAACATTTCTCCTTTTTTGTTGTGGATTAATGCATTCCAGCATTAAAACAATTAGAAACAACCACATGTGAACACTTAGTTTTAGTTTTGTTTGGGAATTTTGATGTGAGAATTCAGCAGAAATGATCAAGCACTGTATCTTTTTTTGCCAAAAACGATCATGACATTTAGGTCATAACTTGCTAGAAACAATATGCTACAGTCCTGCCACTCAAAAAGCTTCTTCTTCCACCAATCAAATGTGTCTTGGTTTGGTGAAATTTTAGTTTTGTTTTGGAATTTTAATGTGAGAATTCAGAAATGATCAAGCGCTGTATCTTTTGTTTCCAAAAACTACCAGAACCTTTAGTTCATGACTTGCTAGAAACAATATGGCACAGTCCTGGCACTCAAAAAGCCCCTTCTCTCCTGAATCCCACCCAGAGGTGCTGGTAAAAGCAGTGGGGTGAGTGAAGAGATCTGGCGATGCACCCCTTCACTCATCCCTGCCCATTGCAGCAGTAGGGGAGAGAAGAGATGAGAGGAGGTGCTGTATATTAAACATCGCTCTTTCAATCGGAACCTTTAATTAGAGCAGCTCAGTATCAGTTACAACAGTCCTGCACAGCTGCCCGGGCCCTTCGAGGCTTGGTTACTCTACCAGACTTAATCTGGAGGGGGGGGAGGCGAGGACGCAGATCGAGAGTCGACTCAGGATATTAGCTGCCTCTCGGCTGTCCTCCAATTACAGAGGCGGCAAGGGGCACATGACCCAGCATTCAAGTCCAAGTCTTCGAAAATCTTCTGTTGTGTTATTGTTATTTGCGATTTCACACCCCCAACCCCACTCCCTCCACCACGTTGCCGACATCCGTTCCTGGCTCTCTCTCCTAAGGATATACTGAAGCGTGTGTTATGCACACCTAAAGACGCTATAAAAATTGCTGAGGTATAAAATCGAAAGTGCTCAAACTGTCGGTGCAGAAATACCTGGCTGCTCGGCCTGGTTGGTGTGAGGGAATCGCTAGCAAGGCCGAGAGCACTGTAAATCAGACCGAGTTCCGGCCTGTTTGTTTACATATCACAGTCTTTACTGTGGTCCCAGTAAGCTGGAAGGCCTTCTCGGCTCAGGCTATTGTATGGCTCATAAAATGAAAGAATATCATGATTGTGCGGGTTTCTCTCTCTAGCTTGTTTGCTTGTGGGTCTATTATGGTCTGTAGGGTGCAGTGTTGAAAATAGAGTTCATGGTTTGATGAAAAAGTGTCCGTGCATTATGGAGCTTGACGTATACAGTGCAATGTTCCCAGAAGTTGACATTTCAGAACATCGTAAAGTGTCTTTTTGCTGAATTAACAGCTTATAGCATTTTTTTATGTAGGCTTATGAAAAAGTCATTGTTTAAAACAAATCTTGTATGCTTTGTCATTTTGGAAAAATCATAATTGAGGAAATGTTGCTAAAAAAAGAGTCTGTTTAACTCTCAACTCGCCGGTGATACCACCTCGGTTTTTTTTTCTTACCAGTGCGAAAGAGACTCAAATACTCTGTCAATTTTGGACATACAAATAAGAGTTATATATCATTCAAAACTGAAATGTCTTCTTTTATTTGTGTACACTCAGAGTAAAACAAAATGTTGTGCTTTTTGCAAAATAAAGAAAACTAACATGATGCGTGATCTGTCGTCTCTCTCTGAATTAAGTCCAATCTGATACTCCTCAGAAAATGAACCGTAACTTGCCTTGAACCGAGCCAGAGCGCGATTGTCCCCCCTCCCCACTCCTGCTGGCCCGCACTCACATTTCACTTAACGTTCCAGGCCGGAGCACACTTACATCAAATACGATGCAACTTTTTGAATGGAAGAAAACAGGAAGACATGCACTTTCGCTAAGATACTGCCTAATATAGGCTATTTATAATTTATGCCGTGCAGTGATTTTCAATAGCACGTATCAGAGGATTATTATGAAGGCAGCTGAAGTTAGTGGAGGAATTTGCAGCTTTACTCACAAACTACAATTCCTGTTCATCAATAAGGTGAGAACCAGACTCGTTATAAACCCAAATACACTTAAATTAATTACATGAATTGATAAGTGTACTATCAAAGTAGTAATAAACATGTTTGCCGTCATAATGATGACAGTAGCGCACACAAAAGTAGTAACTGTTCCGTGCTCTGGCACGGTTAGCGCTCACGCTGCATATGAACCACGCTCGAGCCCAACCAAACCGCGCTCTGGCCCACCTCTTCCAAGCGGGCCAGGGACGGTTAAACGAAACGCGCCCGGGCACGGAATGGAGCGATCACACTTGTCAAACGAACCGGACTTTGGGGGTCAAACGCGCTCGGGCACGGTTCAGAGCGCCTAGTGTGAGTACACCCTTAGAATATACTTATCACACAAACCTGAGACATATGTCTAAAGAAACGTTGAAATGTCAGGTTTTAAATAATATGAGTCTAATCGAAAACAAATATTCTCTGTTTATGTAATCTGTTTGAAAAGAGAGAGATGTCAGTCGTTCATGAGTCATTATCCGCTAATGCGGTCACACCCACAAACAGCGCGCAGCATTCAAACGCAAATTCTGAGGCGATCCATGCAAACAGAATCAACAACGCCCACATCAACTTGAAAAAATGCATCAAGCTTAGACAGATTCATGTGTTTTTCATCATTTTGAGATGTGGTGAGGAATAATTCTAAAATATGTTCAAAATCATGCTTTATTTTTGCTGATATGATGATTTAGGGTGAAGAATTATGAATTGATTTAACCTGATTCCATATTTTGTTGCATATTAAGTATTGTATTTTAATATAAATTAGTATTAGTAATAGTAGTATTGTTTTATTTATTTATAGTCAAAATCACATTAGTGTAAGTTGCAGCTGTGCAAATGATTTAAGCTGTGACTAAAAGCTGTGTCTACCAAAGTTATGTTCTTCTCTATGTGACACTGGAGTTGAGTTACTTCTTTTACAGCATGGTTACATCTTTAAAATGGGGTCAGGAGCACTACGATAATGGTGTAGTTAGATGTCAAGCTTTGTTTATAATGTATGTGTTTGGAGGTCATGCAAGCACTCGGCTTTTTCCATTTTACATCAGAATAATTAATCAATGGGGCTCATAACTCGTATCTAAGTATGTCTACACGAATCTTGCTGTATATCAAACGTGCATGTGTGCTTAAAGTAGACAGCGGGGCAATCTGATATGTTATCACCTCTTCCTCTCTCTGTCCAGTGTGCAGCAGTAGCAGGCCTACAGGGAGCTGAACCAGACAGGTCAGGCATGCAATGTGGCTTCCTCTCTGTAATCAAAGCCTATAAGGACACACATACACTGATGTCTCCCTCAGTCCCAGCAGCCTGCATCACTGAGAATAGAGTCTCTCTCAAGCGCATGGCTGATTACAGTGAGTCCAGACCCACCGATCTCATGGTGTTGGAACAAATATATACCAGGCTACAGGCTTGACCATTCCTCTGAATGGCTACACTCTTCTTCATCATCTTGTCCTGCCTGATAAGCCAAGATTTTCACATGTTGTGGTTTCGACGGGGGCATCGTTTTATTTTTTTTTTGAGGGGGCACCGGTGGCAGGCCTGGCTTGGAGCCCTTGTTGAGATAAGACATGACAAAAAGGGAAAGAAACACACCATTTTTAACAGTGTATTTCTTTAATAAGTGTAAGATTCATTAGTCTAGTTGTACTGTTTTTGTTTAGTCTCATACATACATTTTAAATGCATCACTATACCGTGGAGTCGATAAGATTCATTTTATTTTTTTTAATCTTTCAGGCTCCATTTATATGATAAAAATACAGTAAAAATAATATTGTGAAAAATTATTGTATTATATTGTATTATTTAAAATACCTGTTTTCTGTTTGAATATATTTTAAAATGTTATATATTTCTGGGATGGCAAAGCTGAATTTTCAGCATCATTACTTCAGTCTTCAGTGTCACATGATCCTTCAGAAATCATTCTAATATGCTGATTTGGTGCTCAAGAAACATTTCTTATTATTATTGTTAAAAACAGCTTAATATTTTTGTGGAAAATGTGATACATTTACATCTTTGGTGAATATAAAGTTTAAAAGAACCACATTTATTTCCAGTATTTAAAAAAACAAAAAAACAAAAACAAAGTTAAAGTCTTTACTGTCACCTTTGCTCAATTTGAAGCATATTTGCTAAATAGAAGTATTCTTTTCTTTAAAGTGTATGTATAATTAGGGCTGGGTAAAAAAACATCGATTTCTCGATTTTAATCGATTCTCATTTTTACGAACCGATATCGATTCTTAAATCCCAGGAATCGATTAGTCTAGTCTGTTTTCAGTTGATGAATGAACAGAACATGCAGCGCGCCTCCCATCCAATAAATCGCAATAATCTTTGTGCTTTGTTACTTTTGATATGAAGCAAAGTCTTATACTCCAAATGACGTCCATCTTATCATGAGATTCAAAAAATAAATACCGTTTTGGTGCTGTTTAATGTGACGTGACAGATCGCTTTAGCGCCTCAGTTCAAGAGAAGCGGCAGCACGGAGCGCATGTGAACATCCTCTCCTCCGCTTTAATACCAGTTACAACATACACATGAATAAACATCTGAAGGTATGTTAAAATATACAGTAAAACTTACTGAAATCCATATCATGTCTCTTGTAATAGCTCAATCAGTGTTTCAACCTCGGAAAGACATCAATAAAACAGCTTGTAAACAATGTCACGTAACGTCAGATTTACCTCAGAAAAACATATTCAGTGACCATAAACTCATTAGTCAGCTAGAAAAGTGAACTCTAGAAAGCAACATTCTGATAAATATAGCTATGCACCTTTACATATTCATTATAATTTTTAATGTTCTTCAATATTTAATGCATGTTTGAATAAATCAGTTATGACAGACACGCTTTAAATGTTTATATTTCAAAAATTGGAGTAGAAATATGATTATGTAATTCTAAACTTTATTTATAATGAAAAAACATAGTGTAATTTAAGTGTTTGTATATAAATAAGTTAATTTAACCTTCAGCATTATTATAGTAGTACCAACTGACTCCCATGTGTAGTTTACAGCATTAGTTGAGAGATTTTTTTCCTCTAGAAAATTTGGCATGTACTGTAACTGATATACTACACCCAAAAATATTCGATATCGAATCGAAATCGTAATCGAATCGAATCGCAAGCATGTGAATAGTAATCGAATCGTGAAAATTGTCTCAATACCCAGCCCTATGTATAATATAAACAATCTATTTTAATTTTACTTATTTATTACTGCTTCATTTTTAATAAATCAAGCAAAATTGTATGGAAATGTGCATTATATAAAAATATTACTTATGTTATTTGTTAATTGCTTTTTAAATTGTAATAAATCAAGCAAAATTCCAACTGAATCTCACATTTAGTGATCAAAACTTTCGTTGTATGAAAATTCACTCCTTTTGTGTCGCACAGGAAAAAAAGTTGTGTTTCAAGTAATGTGAGGGTGGGTAGATGATAATTAGCACATGCGCTCTCAGTTTATATTAGCATGATGTTTAGGGTTTAGGTTTTGTTAGCCATTTTTAAGACCTACACAGTACCACTGAAAGAATCTACAGTAAATGCGCTCATGTTCCTTCTGTTGTAATTGAGCTTTAATTCAAATCACTAAATGTTGGTAGAAGTACACCAAAAACAGCATTTAAACTGCCAATGGTGTATTAGGAGGATTCAGCCTGCATTAGAATGGGAAGGACAGAGAGAAAGAAAGCGTGGGGGAGGGAGGGACAGGGAGGGAAGGAGTGGGACAGGTAAACAAATTCCTTGTCATTTTCTGTTGTTGTCTTCACTGTGCCACTTGGCATTTTAATGGAAGCGAATCTGATGTAACATACAGTGGTATGGCGACCGCGGCATCATACAAGCCAAGAAAACTTAACTCCACAGACCTATGCATTAAACATATTGTAGAATAGAGTGTAACATTTATCACTGTCAATGGCAGAGAGTTTGTATAAATTTAAATGCAGTCAAGCGTGCTGGTCCCCCCCTCCCCACTGTATATGTGCACAAAAGCCCATTTTCCTGTCTTTTCCATTGTTCTACAGCCCTGTGCCAAAAATACCACTTGAGTATTAGGAATGTGCAAGACCATTTCTCACCATGATATGCGACCGGCCTTTTATGTATTAAGTTAGTGTCATATATTTTCCGTGGCATTATACAAAGTATATTTGTGCATGAACTACACTAATTATATAAAATATGTTTTGCATGTTAAATTCAGATTTAAATATGCTATATTTATGTATACTTTAATGTCAAATTTCATTTGTTTAGCACCACTTTCACATTTTTTTAATCTTAGCTCTGATTTGTCATCTTGCAGGGAACAACACTTTTTTTTAAACTTCAACTCGAAAACACGAGCTGCAAAAGTAGAGAGCAGGACTGCTGAAATAGAATGTGAGGGTAATTTATGGGGAGCACTTTTGCCAGAAATAAGGGCTGATTTAGAAAAAACAATCACGCCTGTAAGTGTGGAATCTGTCGGGGACCAGTGCATGGCAGCAGTGGTAGCTGACACTTTGCACATTAAAATAAATTACCTAACCTTTCCACTTGCAGTGACAAAAACAGGAGAAATGAAAGATAATGGGTTATTATTCACGGCAAGATCCTATACATAATAATGATATCATCAATAATGGCCATGATACCACAGCTCCTGCGGCTTTTAAAAAACATTTAATGGAATTACTTTTCGGAATCATCACTCCTCGTCCAGTCCCCAGTTATTCAGCTGGAAAGGAGAAGGCGAAGAGAAAGTCTGTGTTAGAGAAAGAGAGAGAGGGACGAAAGAAAGAAAAATGGAGAACATTATATTCCTAGAAGCCTGTTACCAACCGCCAGTCATGAGTCAATTTGCCCAATAATGCAAGCAGAACTAGAGAAAAAGGACCATACCGGGACATACTTGACTTTTTTTAGGCAGTGAGTGGCCATTAGTCTTAGCCAATGCATTCAACCGAACTCTTAGAAATGTAATGAAGACGATTGGCTGGCCTTCAGGGACAAATATGCTGGTATTCTGTTTTGAAACTTCAGGTAGGCACAGGCTATGGGATAAGATGGCATGAGCTGAAGCTGGGCACATTTATGGAGGGCAGGAGGCAAGACTGGCACAGAGACCCAGGGGGCTGGAACGCTCGGCTGCCCGTCACTCTTCACTGTTGCCCTGCTTAATGAGAATAAATCCTTTGAGTGGAACACACACAATTTGTCCTTAGGTGCTGGGCAGTAGTTAGATTTTTATTATTTCTTTGATATTGGTTGAAATAAGGAGGACAGATTTTTTTTGTAGAGCTGATTTTGGATCAGTTAAATGGATGAAATTACCCCGAGTTCATTTGGATGGTGTGGAGCTCAATTATAAACCTGGCACTTAGTTTTCAAGCAAACGAAAAACTGGAAGTTAATAGTGATTTTAACAGTCCCTACGATTACAGCAACCGTCTTAGTCGATACGTGAGGGTATTGATCTTTGTTTTGTGGTTTATATTTGATGGAACTTAAGCAGGTTTCATCTTTTTATGCAAATGCACATATACTGCACGTATGTCTGTATACCGCGCAAGTAAGATTGCTAGAAGCCTGGTTTGGTTTTGCATGTGACATATTTGTTTGTGTACAACCTTGGTTATCCTGAAATTGAATACGCTTAAAGTTTAAGAGTGAGTTTCGACAATAGATAAGATGTCCTGAGCTACTCTTCTCTGAAGAATCACAGTGATTAGCTTTTTTAATTAACATTAGCATTATGGCATATGTGCTGTGACTGAATACCTTCATTTCACCGAGCATGGAGAGGGGAGCAGTATACTCTGCAGAAAATTCACTAAAGTAAATTTAACTGTCTGCATCCAATATAGTCCACCGGAGATTGCTTTATGCATTTGACTTCATAATTAACAGGTTTCAAACCCATAAACTTAAATCATTGAACACAGCTGGCGACCTGTAATTAAATGCATTAAATATTTGAATGAACATCTTCCACAAAACAAAACAGCCATGTTGTTACTCAACAAGAACTTTAAGCTTGAACTTCGTTTGGAAGCGTTTATCATAAAGATGGTGTTTTGCAATAAAAGTTTGTCTAGTTGTCTAGTAAGACCAGATTGAAATGAGATTGAAACAGTGAAATGTAAATTAATAAGCAAACGTGCAATAATTAAGATAAAATGTAAAATAATACATCATTTATGTATTTAATCTCACTTTATTAACCAATGTCTTTGCTGCTAACCTTTTGGTGATCCAATTTAACCATACTAATAAGCAAAAATGACTTTAGTTAAACATCACATTTGTGTTTCTTTTTTTATTGCTGAAGTAAGAGTGTTTGAACTTTCTTCTCCTGCGTCATTTCACTTTTGGCCTTTACATTTGCCAAAAATAGAATAGTTATTAAAAAAATAAACAACCAAGTCCAGCACAGGTGAGAAAAGTAACACAATATATATACATATTTACTTTTAAATTTATATATTCACATAATTTTATATTGTCTTGTAATTTTTTCATCCAATTAACTACATTTGCCTGTATTCTTTTAAGTTGTCTTCTCAAAACCATTTTGGTTTCACATATAAATATGTGCAGTTGTTTGCAGTCTCCTGAATAAGATCCCTAACAAAAGCTGTGTTGATGGACCACCGCTGTTTGTCGGATTCTTTTTTTTTCTTCCTTTTTTCTGTTTCTCCTCAACCTACCAATGATGCAGGACTCAATGAGATGTGTCCTGGATGCAGTGTGAGATTGGTTAATACAAACGCTTGTTGGTGAAAACAATGTCCTCTCAGTGGTGACAGAGACAAAGTAGCTCCGTTTGGGGGACGCGTGCGCTGGAGACAGGTGATGGCTGCTAGGGAGCCTTTGAAGAGAATTTGAATTTCATGTGCAAGAGGAGGCAGCTCGTCATTAAAAAACCTTAATTTCTATGTCAGGTAGTCTTACAGGTAATCGATCATCTTGTCAGATGGATTTTATTTTTTCCACTCCTTCAAAGTGGCCTTTACAACTCTTCAATTAAACTTGCAGATGAAATGGAAAAATGTCTGATGCTGTTAAAAGAAAAGCCTGGGAATTTAAATTTGCAATAAAATATAAATGCAAAGGCCCTGATTAGTCAATACAGAGTATCTAATCCTAAATTAGTGCTGGAATATATTGTATATGCAAAGACTCTATAGTAATGCCATCTTCACCTTCTGTGTAATCAGGATCAGATCATTTATGAGGAAGACTCTCCTTTGTTTTACAGAAGCGTTAGGCGTTTGAATGATTGCACAAGGTTTTTACTTCTCAGCTCCCATTCTAGTTTACATCCTGTTTTCTACGACTAAGACGTACGCTAGGTTCACCACCATTGCCCAGAATATCTCCACATGAGAGCCGTTTATTGGTAAATTTCTAAACGTTAACGCTTGTCAGCTCCAATTTCTGTCCCAGACCCTCTTGTACCTGGGGAACAAAATGCTTGTACACTTCTGCTGGAGGCTCTCTGCCTCCCAAGGCACATATTAGATCAGACAAGGAATGACAAAAACCACCAACCGACAGCATTGGACACTCTCTTGCCCTTAAAAGACATTTATGGCTCTTGAGAATTTGCACCACATCAAGTGAGCAAGTATTTGGATGTAACTAATAATGGTGATTGAGTGGTATATAATTTGGGTCTATAATGGATGTTGTTATAATATAGCCTACTAATGAGTTGTGGTGTGCAAAATAAGTTTTGTTTCTAATTCAAATGGCTTTTAAAGGATTAGTTCACTTTCAAATGAAAATTACCCCAAGCTTTACTCCCCCTCAAGCCATCCTAGGTGTATACATTCTAAAAAATGCTGGGTTGTTTCAACCCAAATTTGGGTCAAATATGGACAAACCCAGCCGTTGGGTTAAATTTTTAAATTAAATTTTTAACCCAAGGGTTGGGTTTGTCCATATTTAACCCAAATTTGTGTTGAAACAACTCAGCATTTTTTAGAGTGTATGACTTTCTTCTTTCTAATGAACACAATCGGAGATATATTAATAAATATCCTGACGCATCCGAGCTTTATAATGGCAGTGAGCGGGATCACTGAGTATGAGCTGAAGAAAGTGCTTCCATCCACATCCATCAGACCACCTTCCGTATTCAAATTACGGAAAAAAACTGAACTGGGAACTGGCGTCGCGTCAGTTAAGCTTTTCCGTAAGTTGAATAGGGAAGGCGTAGGATGTAGCGTAGGCTTTTTGAACGGCGAGAGTTTTGCACTTTCTTCGTAAGTTGAATACGGAAGGTGGTCTGGTGGAATCTAGATATTGTAGAACTTGTTAAATATGGATTTTTTTTTTTTTTTTTTTACACAAATGCATCGCTTCGCTTCAGAAGGCCTTTATTAACCTCACCGGAGCCGTGTGGACTACACATTTATGATGGGTGGACGTAGATGGAGGCACTTTCTCAACGAGCTCATACTCATTGATCCCGCTCACTGCCATTATAAAGCTCGGATGCATCAGGATATTTATTAATATATCTCAGATTGTGTTCATCAGAAAGTCATATACACCCAGGATGGCTTGTAAAGCTTGGGGTAATTTTCAATTGAAAGTGAACTAATCCTTTAAGATCATTTGTTAAACATTATAATACAGTTTACACCTAAATAAAAACGTTTTGAATAAGCAATAAGAAAAGATGTCCAGCATCTCATTACTGCATTCATATAGTTTACCTTGTTGGTACTTTCACATTAAAAATTCAATCTAAAAGGTCTTATAATTTATTCAATATAGTAATTAATTTATTACTAATTAAGCTTTCCTAATTCACATATAAAGTAATTTGAAAACTCTCAAGTCATTTTGCTTCTATGTTCAGTACAACAGCATGCAAAACCAGCCCTGCGAAAAAGCCCTGAGCACATTGAGCCTTAGCTACAAGGAACCTTAGAACATGAATGTGTTCTATAGCCACTCTTATAAAGCCTAAATGACAAAAATGCCAGTGCAGCAAAAAAAAAATGGTGGAAGAAATAGAGTTGATTAGCAGAACCTTCCCAGCATGCTGTGCAGTGACAAATGATTGACTTGGAACAATATCTAAGGCGATCAGGATAAAGCACCGGCCATTTCAAGGCTCAGCAAAATTCAAATTCTAATTAGACTCTGTACCACATTCCAAATAAAAATTGTTCCCTTGGTATTTTACCCTATCAGGTGTCTCTCTCTGACCAGTGAAACAAAACGAATAAAGAAAATGATTAAAGTGATAACAAAGGCATAAAATTTAAATTATTGCGGCATCACATCTGGGATCTGTATGTCACTGGGCTGCCATTTTTGCCCCCACACTCAGCACTCCATTTTTTCTGCATGAGGGCAACTGTGAGAACAGAGGAGAGGAAGGAGAGAGAGAGAGAGAGAGAGCGGGAGGAGAAAAAAAGGGTATGAAATTAAAAGGTAGAAAGCGAGAACGCAAATAGGCTTTCAGCTTTAGCGTTATTAATGACTCTTCAAAAATCTCAGACTTTTCCAATCTCTCCGAGAAGCGCTTGAAGGAGCTTGCAGATGAAGCTGACCTTCAAAATGTTCTTTGGTCTTTAGTTAAGAAATTCACTCACCATTATGGCATCATTAGGGAAACAAGGATAAAATTACTCCATGGTTAATGACCTATAGGATCCCCCACCAAAATTTGTTTCAGATCTAATAAAACTGCGCTTAACACACTCGAATGAATTATGAAGACTGTTACGTGGGGTATTAAAATGTGGAAAATAGATTTTCTGAAGCTAGGAGGACTGGACTTTTCAAATCAGATAGTAGAATGGAATTTTCTGGGCAATAAATTCTACCATGTCTCAATTTCATTTTTTTTCCACTCTGAATTTTTCAGGCTGTGATTGAATCTCTGAGTGGGATGGCCTCTAAAAATTCATTGCCAATAGCCAAACCCCCTAAAAAAACCCTCTTATGATCTAGAGATTGACGGATGCGCGGGCAAATAGTGTAGTGTGTTTATCTCCAAGCAATGAAAAGTATTGGTATGTGATACTTGAACATGGATATGGATAAAATGTGAATTTAACCTCTTTTAATGCGCAACAGTTTAATGCGGACCGCCGCAGACATGCGTGAAACATATAAAAAGAGCAGGAAATATAGAATAAAGAGTTTAATTAAGAAGATCTGTGTTACTGGGCTTGATAATTTACCATGAAGACCTTTATGAAATTGGATTTGCATGTACATTTACTCAGCATGCTGGCCAGATTAACGAATGCCAAGGTGCTAATTAGCAAAATGTGTCCTAGAACTGAGAAAGCATGCAAAAAGCTGTTAGGGAGGAAAAATGAGGCTGCAGGCTATTGGACCTGTTCTCTTGCACACACACACTCGCATGTGCACACACACACACAGTCATTTAGGCAGATATTATGTTATTCTCTGCAGTCTTAATGTCAACTTATTTTGAGAAAAGGGAGGAGAAGTGGAGAGTTTGGCTTAGCGAGAGCTGCTTATAGCCACTGAGAGGTGGTTTGTGCGGTAATGGCATTTGCTCTCTTTAAACTTTAATCTTTCCTATTAATTCCCTGCAACTGGAGAATGTGCAAGAGTTAATGTTCCATGAACGTGTTGCTCACTCTGCAATCTCTTCAAGCTAATTACCTTCAGGTGCTAAATGGAGGGAAATTGCAATCCATTTGGATGAGAGAAATTTCACCTCTCTGTCCCCTGTGCAAGATTTTTGGGTGCTTTATTGAAGGAGGGTGAAAAAGATGGGGGGATGGAAGGAAATGAAGTCTAAGTAGAGTAGTTTTCTAGACGTATCGTTAAGTGTGAGTGTTTTTGGGGTGTGCTGGCACTGTCTGTCTGGTGTGACCCAGGGGATGTTGTGATATGTACCTGTGGAGGTCACTCAGAGGTCAACAGGTGTTGTCTGTGACATGTGGACAGTTTAGCAGATGTTTGATTGACATGAATCATTTGGATGGCCCATTAAAATCTTTTGATGAGGAGAACTGATAACACAGACATTTTGAAGCGTAAACAGTGAACGACTCTAAAGGTGAAGAGCCTTTCAGTGGCCAAGATGTTGAATGCAATGATTACACATGAAGGTTAATATGAACGTAATTATCGTCTTTATTTTTGAGCTCTAATCATAATTGACCTGCTTCCTTTGTGTGAAATTTACTTTATATTAGACCCACGCAATCTGCACCCATTCCATAAGTTTTAACTGCATATATGAATCAATGACCTACACAGTTTATAAATATATACGCTCACCGGCCACCATTAGGTACACCTGTTCAACTGCTCATTAATGCAAATATCTAATCAGCCAATCACATGGCAGCAACTTAATGCATTTAGGCATGTAGACATGGTCAAGACGATCTGAAGTTCAAACCCCTGCATCAGAATGGGGAAGAAAGGTGATTTAAGTGACTTTGAATGTGGCAAAGATTGTTGGGGCTAGATGGGCTGGTCTGATTATTTCAGAAAGTGCCAAAATACCGGGATTTTCACGTACAACCATCTCCAGGGTTTACAGAGAATGGTCCGAAAAAGAGTTCTGTGGGCAAAAATTCTTTGTTGATGCCAGGGGTCAGAAGAGAATGGCCAGACTGGTTCTAGCTGATAGAAAGGCAACAGTAGCTGCATTGCGCAAATTGAAATTGGAAATTGAGAATACGCTCAATGGAAACACGTCAATTTCGCACAAACTCCCATATATCGCAAAAAAGTTTTTACATTCGCATGAGGTGGTTTTTTAGGCAATTTGAAAAAGGAATATTTCGCAAAACTGCAATGGAAACTGACGTACGTAAAAGTCGATAATTCTTTAAAGATGGTGCGGTATGTTTGGACAGAAGAAAAGACTTGTATCCGCTCCCAAGTATAAGAGGCTTTCCTTTCCATTAATGCTTGGATAACACCCTTATGTCTTCTTCGGTTAAAAAAACGGCTAGTGCAGTATCTGCGATATACTTAAACCTACTAACATCCGTTGCCATGATTTTTGGAATGACTTATTGCCAGAGGAAAAAAATTTAATTTTACTTACATAGCATCAGTTAATGGAAACGCCATCATTTCGCAATCATTTTTTATCAATACTTAGAAAATATCGCAAAAGTTTTGTGCAAATCTGTAATGGAAACCCAGCTAGTAACTCAAATAACCACTCGTTACAACCAAGGTATGAAGAAGAGAATCTGTGAAACACTGAACGAGCAACAGAAGCAGAGGACCACACCAGGTGCCACTTCTCTTAGCTAAGAACAGGAAACTGTGGCTCGCAATTCGCACAGGCTCACCAACATTGGACAATAGAATAGAAAATGTTGCCTGGTCTGATGAGTCTCGTCTCATTCAGATGGTAGGGTCAGAATTAGTCAGAAAAGGCATCCTGGCATCCATTTACTGCGCTGCACCGCATTCAGTATAATCACTGATTGTAATGGTTTCTTTCTTTTGATGCGTCAGGATGCGCTGCACGAGGATGTTTGATGCTTTTTCAATATTATATTACAACTTAATTTTATTGTGTACAATCTACTGTACTTACTGGGAGTAAGGAGATTTCTAGTTCCCAGAATGCTTTGCTTGAGATTTAATTGAAAGAAATGAATGGAGGCGGCTTGTTGTTATTGTTTAATGTTCTATTAAGTTGGGATTTAGAAAAGTTGTCACGTTGGAGTTTTGGGGGTTACTGTTGTGGTGACGAGTGGAGCCTGACGTTAGGCTGACGACAGGTAGCAGTGAATTATATGAAATGCTTTACTCAGTGAGCAACTGTTTGTAGATGTATTGTGGATAGATTCTACTGCACACTGCTTAAAGGATTAGTTCACTTTAATATAAAATTTTTCTGATAATTTACTCACCCCCATGTCATCCAAGATGTTCATGTCTTTCTTTCTTCAGTCGAAAAGAAATTAAGGTTTTTGATGAAAACATTCCAGGATTATTCTCCTTATAATGGACTTCAATGGCCTCCAAACGTTTGAAGGTCAAAATGATAGTTTCAGTGCAGCTTCAAAGGGCTTTAAACGATACCAGACGAGGAATAAGGGTCTTATCTAGTCTTACGGGAAAAATGTAACTGGTGCTGCGTTCGTTCCGTAAGTTGAATAGGGAAGGCGTAGGACATACAGCGTAAGCTTTTTGAAGAATACGAAAGTACGGTTTTGGCGGAAGCACTTGGAAGGCGATCATTTGTTTATATAAAGCATATACCATATATATAAAGCAATGACCAATCGTTTCGCTAGATAAGACCCTTATTCCTCGTCTGGTATCATTTAAAGCACTTTGAAGCTGCACTGAAACTATAATTTTGACCTTCAACCGGAGGCCATTGAAGTCCACTATATGGAGAAAAATCCTGGAATGTTTTCATCAAAAACCTTAATTTCTTTTCGACTGAAGAAAGAAAGACATGGACATCTTGGATGACATGGGGGTGAGTAAATTATCAGGAAAATTTTATATGAAAGTGAACTAATCCTTTAATACATATAGGAAAATACTGCTAATGCATGTCTTACTAAAGTGCATTCATTCTCAGTTAAATTATGTTTCTGCTACACAAAGTATTTGAGTTGTGTATGAGGAAAATTGAGTTGGCATTACTTAAGGGTGCCTGTTGAACATATGTATAGTCTATTTGGTCAAACACAAATTAGATGAGTTCAAAATACTTAGATGTCTGATGCAAATAGTTGCCTCAGTTTATTTGAGTAAAACCAAGGCGATATTTTTACAGACTACAAAGCTCCTTAACCATAGTAAAATGTGTTTAATGGAGCTTTAGCTACATCTTTTAAAAGCAAAAATATTCAATAAATGAGCATGTATTAGACAAAGCATAATATAATGACTGACATTCCAATTCTGTAAAAATCTGCAGAACTTCCTCTTGTGGAATTCCTCATGCACAGATTATGTTTGGCCTGTTGATAGGGCCGTGGGGGGTACAAAAAAGGTGGAAAAGTTTGTCTTTGAAAGATTAAAAGATAACCTGAGTAATTTTATTTGTGAGATGAAAAGAAAAGTATATAAAATAAATAATTTTCATGAGCTGCAAATCTTGGCCTGCAATATTTCTCACCAAGAGTGACCCAATGCAGGAGTGCATCAGGCATTTCAGAGACATCTCATATCAGACATGTGAAAGGGCCAGCTGGGGAGGGCTGGCCACATTGTGATCACTCACCTTCATCCTTAATTTGTTGTCATTACCTTTACGAGCATTTCAAGATCAAAAACAAGCAGAGAGGGAGGACTGCCATGTGACAGAGTGGGATTGAGGGCTTCGACGGGAAAGTGAGATAGCGAGGAAGAGACATTTTGGATATCCTCTGCTTCATTATGTCTTTCATTATCCCAGTTAGTGATGAACAACATGCTCTTTCCTACCCAGCATGCTCTCCTCATCTCTCCTCTTGTGCCACTCCTACTGTCTGCACATGGATCCAAATCCTGTATTTCTAGTGTCGCAGAATTCCAGATTCCTGTGGTGTTTGGGGGCAAATTGCCTTTCTTGCACTTGCAATAAACCCCAACTGCTAGCTATTGACAGATCTCCCTAAATGTTTGCAGGAGGGGGATGTAATTATCTTTTATCAAATTTTTCCCTCCACCTTGCGGGAGGGTCCTCAGGAGGGGGCTAAAGGGAGAGGAAGTGAGGAGATAAGAGCAGAGGGAGGGGGGTGATTATCTGTAATAGAAGAGCATGGAGGGACACTTTGTCCCCTGTTTGATCTGTCCCTATAGATGACACAGCAGGAAATTAAAGATGAAAGAGCTTTACCACCACTGTCTTCTAAGCAGCGGGAAAACACGCACTCATTTGCTGGTCGCGCACAACTCCTCTGACGGACTTTTTGCACAAGGCATTGCCATCCATTATAGCCATGCTTATTCTTAAATGTAGGTTAGTTTGCTAAAATGTAGGTTAGCAAACTCGGCAAGTTGTGTAGAATTTTTTTTTTTTTTCACTCATTACTCTGAAATATATATAAATATAATATAACATATGCTCTATACATTTTATATACTTTTTATTAAAATATTTTAAATATTTATTTTACTTTTTAGACAATATTTTATTGTATTTTTTTTATAAATACACTTATTTTTTCACATATTTATCTTTTCGTCACATTTTTCTGTATAGGCAAATACCTTAAAGTCTTTATTATAAAAATGCTATTTAACATTTTCAATCTCACTGTCCTGTGGGGGGGAAAAAAAGATGCTTTTCTGTGAACACATTTTGTGACCGACATAGCGGGGCATGTTGTCACAATGAAGCCAGCCTATTAAAGGTTCTTCAGCAAAATTAAATCAGTAAAACAAATGAGAAACAACAAAGGTGAAAAAAGGTAATGTACAAAAATATCAAACAATTGTAAATATTGTAAATACTATAATTCATAAAAAAATTGTGATTTAATAGCTGTTTTGACAACTTCCCCATGTGACAACTAGCCCCCATCTTATTATATCAAAAATATTCAAAAGCATTGTATAAGCCCCCAACATAATTTAATGTAAATCTGATTTTATGTAATTTTTTACGTGTTTAGAGTGATTGTTGTGTTTCCAATTTAAAATTTGATCTTGCGGTTTTCTCTGAGAGCATCTGATTTATATTACTCATTACACTAATTTAAACAGAAGAACATCTCTGGCATGAAGTTCAGAGCAGCCCTCACATTTTTCTTTGGCCATATTTCACCATGGTAATAATAAATGAATTAGCACAGAGGAGGTTTCCAAACAGCTTGTATCTTACACAAACATGTTGAGTGACAGGGCAAAGCTCCCACTGTGGCAAAGAATCTCCCACAATTAACACTCCCCAACATATATTTCAACAGCTGAGAAGGGATGGAGGTTTGGCCAACTTCAAAAGAGAATCATTCTGAACCATCATGAATCTCTTTAGCTTTGAAGAAAAGAAATACTTTCTCTTAAATATCACAAACTTGTAAATTATTAATTGATCTTATGAGCTTGCTAGTAGCTAATCATTGTTGACAATCATGTAGGTTTGATAACAAGGATAATATCTCTTTCCCCTGATAAATGGACAAGCAGCTTTATTTAAAGAAAACATTCTGAATAGTTTATGGTAGAGGATGTAATGGCCTTGGGTATTATGAAGCATATATGCCCTTTGAAATACATACGAACCACTGATCCTTTGCTTTGAGAAACATTGACATTTTAAGTGAGAGGAAAAAAACGCTCATAATCTCTTTGATTTTTCAGTCTCTTGCCACTGTATGTGTCAAAGAGGCAAATATTTCTGCAGAAAGCCCTTTCTATTAGCCTGTGTGTGGGTATGAGACTCTTGAAATGAATTGCTCGCTAGTGTCTCTACCCTAGAGCAGTACTTATCCTTCAATGTAGCATGAAATATCAAATAAGAGTAATCGGCTTTGCAAAAAAAAAAAAAAAAACACTAAAAGTTAGTTGCTAGAAGTCTTTATCTCCCTCTCCCCCTTTTTCCTCTTCTCCTCACATTAAGAGTTGAAGCTTTGTTATTTTAGTTTTTTTTTTAAAAACCCTAACGATGTGCGCATATATATTGTACACACACACACACACACACACACACATTTATACATATATACACACACAAACACTAGAAGAAAAGGTTCTATATAGAGTTCTGTCAGGCACTTCATATATAGAAACTTTAAGTGATAAAGTATAGATACATTTTAAATGTGGCCTGAAATAACTGTTGTGATGTGTCATATTTTAAATTTATTTATATTTTTTAAAGAGAGATAATGTATGTCACTGCTATAGTTTTACAGTCAAAAGTCTTACTGACTTACTAATATCATTGAACTTGACTTGATTAATCATTATTTAATAAAAAATAGACTTGAAGTGATACTGGAGACAAAAAAGTTTTTTGGTATCGAAATGCTTAATATGGTGGATATTAATATGTTGCTCCCTCTGCTGGTGCAGACCCTCTAACAATGTGTAAGTTGAAATAAAAGGTGATTTGTCATGAAGACAGCGACGTATGTAATACTGTTTTAAATTCAGCATTATATTGTTTTTAAATTCCTCTTAACATCGGCTGTGTATGTAAAACTGACCAAAGCTTTAGCTTACAGGTATTGAATAATTTAGCTAAATTGTTACATTTCTTGGGTATGTGAATAGGCAGGTCGATGTAAAAGACTGACAAAGACTGTGAGTGACTCTTGCAGCTATACTGGAGGTGGCTCACAGCACTCAGAAACATAGATTTACTATTTCACGCTCCAGAGTCCATGCTGTCCTTAAAGACTTAAAGGCATTTCACACCAGGATTACAATTTTACAATCACAGAGAGTGACCTATCACTCACTCCCAGGTCCCACTTCTCCAACCAAATCACCTATTCTTTCTTTAAAAATGAGCTTGCCCTCTATCAGCATTATTCATTCTCCCCCGATGGGAATTAACAAACTTTGTCATGAGAATTTCACTTACTAGATTCCAGCAACTTGTTATATCAAAACCGGCCAGTAACTCTGTAATAAGTGAAAGGAATTCGAATAAAATTCCTTTCTTTTGTGGGGCTGGAGAAAATGAAAAGCCGCTATTGACCTCACAGTATTTTTTTCTGGATTGTAAAAACAAACTCATTTTCCTCCTAATCCATTAAAAGTCACTTTTACAGTAAATACCTCTTACAAGTGACTTTGATGGGTCTCTGATTTCTGAAAAAAGTATTTGCGTTTGCAAAAATGTATTTTTCAAATGCATTTATTTCTAGCTGTCATTAGCCAGTCTTCCTTATTAAAGACTTAAATTATGTGTGCAAAACAAATCATTATTTAATAGCATGTTTAGAAAATAGCTATTTTTATACACTGTTTATATATATATATATATATATATATATACTACCCTTCAAAAGTTTGGGGTCTTTTTTTTTTTTTTAAAGAAATTAATACTTTTATTCAGCAAGGACATAATAAATTGATCAACAATGATGGTAGACATTTATAATGTCACAAAAATTTTTCCAATTTCAAATAAATGCTGTTCTTCAAACTTTCTGTTCATCAAAGGATCCTAAAAAAAAAAAAAAAAAAAAAAATTTTCCACACTTCATTAAGTAATAAAAGTAATAAAGGTTTCTTGAGTACCAAACCAGCATACAGTGTTAGAATGATTTCTTAAGGATCGCGTACCACTGAAGCCTAGGGTAACGGCCGCTGAAAATGGAACTTTGCCATTTAAATAGAAAACAGTTATTTTAAATTTCAATAATATTTCACAATATTACTGTTTTTGACTGTATTTTTAATAAAATAAATGCATTCTTAGTGAACATAGCAGTCTTATTTCAAAAACATAAAATCTTATTGCCCCCAAACTTGTAAAACAATTTTTTTATATATATTTATTAATTTTTGTATATTGTTTTGTCCAATTTTTTGTCCTATTTATTTATTTATATTGTTTTATCAATTGGTTTTCATTTGTCCCATTTTTATTTTTTTTTTTCTATATTTATTTATTTGTTTATTTATTTATGTTGTTGTTTTTTCAATTGGTTTTCATTTGTCCGATTTTTTTTTTTTTTTGATGAAGCTGTTTGGATGTGTGTGCTTTAAAATTATTGGCTTTCTTTGTTGGTGGTTTGTTTTTATATTTATATTATTAACATAGGTCCTAACAACTCTTTTCATCGTCAAACTAAGAAGTTTAACTGTGGATACCCACTGTCAGTAGAAGAGTGCCATGTAAAATAGTACAGTCAGGTGGCTTGAGCAGGTAGACAGACTTCTGTGCCAAGCTGTGACCATTTAGCCACCGATAACGCAGGTAATTGCATTTCTGGAAGAGCAGAAGCAGATGAAACACGACGCGAACAGATACCACCGGCACGGCGGCCCCTTCTGTCGGAAAATTTCATTTCTTTCCACGAGGAAGCCATGAATGCGAAGGCTGAATCCAAATCCGTTCCCCCTGCACGTTTATCAGGCCTGGCCCACCAAGTGGGGAGATGGAGGTAATTCACTCAGCTGAGACTCACCACTTTAATCCAATTTACAGCCTCCCCCAGCAAGAGATAATTACAAGTCTTAAACCAGTTAGGAGAGGGGTAGAGGGGGAGAGGAAAAACCTTCGCTCTCCCAAACTGCTCCCGGGTCTGCAAAATATCGACAGAGAATGGGAGAGAAGATTTCTGCTGGGAGGACTCAAGCAAAGGCATTGTTAAAAACTAAGAAAGTGTGCAACTAATGAGGCAAAGTGAATTCCACTGCAAATGGAAGCCTGGGGTAGAGTGCTGAAATACACCCCGGGTCATGTTTGCACGTTTATGTGCACCCTGGCAAAGGAAAAGCTGCCTTTAAGGTCAATGCTTCGACGCTCTGCGTGTTTTTGTGAAGAAAATGGCCGTATAGAGCGGAAAGCACTACTAGATGTTATTTTATCTTCATTGTGGTGCACAAATGGCATCGAGTTCTTTGTCAGTAAACTGCTCCCCTCTCTCAAAACTCATTTGTGACTTGTTGCTGAATGTTAAAACATAGCTTTAAAAAAAAAAATACAAAAAAGCTTTCCACTTTGAAACTTTCCACTCTCGAAATGCTTGACGAAACCCGTCCTGTCTTGTTGCTGTGAAGTCTTTTTCCTCGCTTAGTCTGCACAACTACTTCAGCTGATTATGTCTTCATGCCATCACCTCACTGTGATGAAATTTATCACTTTACATATATATTCAATTTTCAATGACCTGTATCCCACTAGCATCTCAAAAATGTCTTTGTAGTGAGCCTTATCGATTTTCAAAAAGACGTTATAACAAAAGAAAGGGCAGGTATTGATTTTTCCCCTCGGAAAATAATGTAACATTTAGCCCTTTGTAAACAGAATTAACCTGGTATCACTGGGCTATCCATGGGAAGTGACACTTGCACTGTCACATTAATAACCATACAGATGGAGTGTCATTGCGTGATCCCGAGGTCATGAATTGTCATTATTCTTTGCAGTCAGTTCTTCTGAGTGTCCGTCGGAGAGTGTGTGTTTACGTATTTGTGTGTGTATGTGTGTTTCAGGACCGTACATTTTTTTCCAGATATCTGGGTCATTTCAGCAGCGTCATATATTTGAGGGCGATCAGCACATAATCAGAATTAATCACATGAATGCGTTCATCGATTCTTTCTGCTCATCCTTGCAAAAAGCGGCATTTCACATTCTCCACCATTTTTACTAGAAACTACAATGGAAAAGCATGTTATTATATAAAATAAACAATTTCATATATTATATTACACCATATTAAAATAGTTTATAATGATGCTCTCTGGAATACATGATTCTGATTGGTCATTCATGGCATTCTCAGAAATTTTTTCAGATCAGATATCTGTAAGTACATCAATTGTACAATATTTAAGCTTCAATTTAGATGAGGCATTTTTAATAGTGTTATTAAACACACAATTCCATATAAAAATCATTTTGATCAGTGATGCTTCTCCTAAAAGCATTCTAAGCTTAAGTAGATCGTCAAAACCATTGGTCTTTATGATCTACTTATGGTGATTTTGAGGAACACACCTATGTTCTGAATTATTTTTAAAATATCACTTAAAAAAATATGTAAAATAATCATGGACAGTGGTTCCACATGACCGAAACAAGTAAAACCAAAGAGAGTCAACCATGTACAACTAACTAGAATCAATGATGTTCATTTAGTTTTAGTTTAAGTTAAATAAATGGTTTTCATTTAAATTGACATTCAAATAATGCTTTCCATTTAGTCCTGTGATTTACATAAACTAAATATAACTTTTCTTTATACATGTGATATTTGGTATTGACAGTCCAGAAGTGACACCAGTTTCACCCAGAGCACTACCATAGTGGTGGATTTATTATTAAAGCAATATGAATTTTTTGTTAGCAGGTCCTCAACCCAATCACAAGCCCCACACTTTACTACAATAATAACCCCCAAAACATAAACATAACAGAAACTTTTAAATACCAACATAATAGAACATTAAACATTAACATTAAACATTAACAGCATCAAAAAATCTAAATATCATTTAAATAGCTCATCAAAATTGCAGCATAAATATTGTGCAGTTTTCTTCTACATAGTAGACAGAATGTGTTTTCTTTTATGATATTTGGTGAGAAATTTCCATATAATGTCTTTTTGCGATTAGATCTCTACATTTATCCCTATTTTTATTAGTTGATCATTTTACTTCAACGTTGTTCATCAACTTGGACGGAATTCAAAATGAAAGTACAATGGGAGTGGTTTTTCAATAACTGAATGAATACAGGTCTATTTTAAGTAGAAGCTGTATTTTGTATTATTATTTCATGTGACCTACTGTATTTCTGTTTTCTCTCCAAATAATCCAGTCACCAAGGCTAAAACATGCACAGTATGCAACTGCAGCCAAACTAGTGAGTGACTGTGGGTCCTTTTCTCTTCTTTGATGTGAGAGCTGAGGAATGGGGTTAAGTTGTGTTAAAGAATGTGAGGAAATCATAATGAGGCGGACTCTCAGGGAGCGGAAGCGTCAGTGAGCCCTAATTAATGGAGGCAGAGACACTCCTAAAGTCTCCCATTCAGCGCTTCACAATGGCCATCTCTCTGAAGCAGAACCTGCGGTGGAATATTAAAGAAATGAATGAAAACGGGCGCAAATGCCGGACTCTCTGCCACCCCCGCCCCACCTCCCGTTCCTTTGGCACCCTGGTTCTCATTGTGTGCCTGTTCTCGAGTGTCTCCTCCAATCTTCCAGGGGAGTCCCATTGAGCGCAATCTGCTTCAGAAGATCCAGCCGCGGCGTTTTGTAAATATGGCCCCGGACAATACGCACAAAGGAAAGGCACATTGCCAACAAGTATCCAATTTAGTGCTTAAAAAAAAGTTAACTCCTCAAGCTCCCCTTGATTCTTAGCTGAGGCACGACGTGAAGAGTGACAGTGCCATCGATGCAGAGGTCGAGGGGTATTTGAGAGGGGTGGCTGGAGAAGTGTGGACCCACCTGTCACTGATTATCCCTCCTGTTAAAGGGTTTAGTCTTGACCTCTCCTCCTCCTATCTGCCCCTCACCACTAATCTGTTCATTAACCACCAGCAACAAAGACTAAGAGTTTCGAAGGAGTCAGTGCAATGTGGCAGTAGCCAAGGCATGTGTATGTGTGAAATATGAACACTTTGTGTGTAACCGTGAATGTGGCCCACCAGAGCGCTAGTTGTGAATGGCTACATCTTTTTAGCAGTTTGGTCCTGTGTTACTAGTTTGTTCCTGTGCTTTTTTAATCATGTGGAGAGCGATAATAGGCAGGACGTCACCTTTGACCCTTACTGTATTATGGTGGGCCTACAACCGAAGAACATTTCGAAGGGCTCTGAAAAGCCAAAAGGCTTCATTATTGTTGAAGATCAAAGTCCAGTGCTTTGTTTAAAACAGTGTGTTAAGTGTTAAGCTATGTGTTGGGGGTGAAACTACAGAATGCATTTTGCGAAAATATTACTTGGAAATGGCAATATGTATTCAATTTTTAGAATTACATCTTTTCTACAGAAACTGTGCCAGTATAGTGAACAAAAAAACTCTCTTTAATATCTCACTTGTTTATCCTAGACTACAATAACATTAATTGGAGAACAAAGAGCCTTTGCTTTAGTCTCCAGCTTGTAACATTTTCTTTTCTTTTTTTACTGAAAGTCAGTCGGATTATAATGCTGCACTAAGCCAAATTAAATAAAATAAAATGAATGTTTTACTTAGATTTTTATAGAATTTTTTTTTTTTTTTTACTATTCTTATTGCTGAATGTAGTTATTTTTACATTTATATGGCAGGGCCGTTGTCCAAGAGTAAGTAAACCTCCAAGTCAACTGAACTAGGTTCATTGTTTAGCAATTATTCCAGTATAGGCTCAGTTGTGCTCTTAATCTTCACTTCCTGTCTTATTTTTATTTTTTTCTCAAAAAATATTTTTCATGTTTTTGTGCTTTTTCCATTTTATGCTTGCCTCTTGATTGCTACTTTTGTTGTCCCTGCTGTACAGAATGAGCAGTCTAAGATCTTAGCCACTTTTCAGTTCTGCCTTTGTTTTGTTTCCTCTGTAACTCACAGACACATTCTGTTCCTCTGGACATCCTGTAAACCTCCTCTCGCTCTTTTATGTTTAGAAGATTTGATGTATTTTCACACCGTTTTCACAGAGAACACCATTCTATTTTAAAAGTTGAGCCAAAATTTAAATTCTGTCATCATTTACTCACCCTAATATTGTTGCAGACCTGTATAACTTTCTTTCTACTAGGGAAAACAAAAGAATATGTTATTAAGAATGTTGGTAACCAAACCGTTTTGATGACCATTGATTTGGGGGGGGTAGGGAGTGTCATTGCATATTTTTAAATATCTTCTTTTATGTTTCACAGAGAAAAGGTAAGTCCACTTTGGAATGACTTGAGGGTTAGTATAGTAAATTATGATAATATAAAAAATTTTGCATGAACTATTAACACATTGTCATTTTTTCATCTCTGTGAGGGATGAGACTGCTACAGTATCTCACAGAAGTGAGTACACCCCTCACATTTTTGTAAATATTTTATTATATCTTTTCATGTGGCAACACTGAAGAAATGACACTTTGCTACAATGTAAAGTAGTGAGTGTACAGCTTGTATAACAGTGTAAATTTGCTGTCCCCTCAAAATAACTCAACACACAGACAACCGCTGGCCACAAAAGTGAGTACACCCCTAAGTGGAAATGTCCAAATTGGGCCAAAAGTGTGTATATAATTTGTGTGGCCACCATTATTTTCCAGCACTGCCTTAACCCTCTTGGGCATGGAGTTCACCAGAGCTTCACAGGTTGCCACTGGAGTCCTCTTCCACTCCTCCATGACGACATCATGGAGCTGGTGGATGTTAGAGACCTTGCGCTCCTCCACCTTCCTTTTGAGAATGCCACACAGATGCTCAATAGGGATGCTCAGCTTCTTTAGCAAGGCAGTGGTAGTCTTGGAGGTGTGTTTGGGGTCGTTATCATGTTGGAATACTACCCTGCGGCCCAGTCTCCGAAGGGAGGGGATCATGCTCTGCTCATTCATGGTTTCCTCAATGAACTGTAGCTCCCCAGTGCCGGCAGCACTCATGCAGCCCCAGACCATGACACTCCCACCACCATGCTTGACTGTAGGCAAGACACACCTGTCTTTGTACTCCTCACCTGGTTGCCGCCACACACGCTTGACACCATCTGAACCAAATAAGTTTATCTTGGTCTCATCAGACCACAGGACATGGTTCCAGTAATCCATGTCATTAGTCTGCTTGTCTTCAGCAAACTGTTTGCGGGCCTTCTTGTGCATCATCTTTAGAAGAGGCTTCCATCTGGGACGACAGCCATGCAGACCAATTTGATGCAGTGTGCGGCATATGGTCTGAGCACTGACAGGCTGACCCCCCACCCCTTCAACCTCTGCAGCAATGCTGGCAGCACTCATACGTCTATTTCCCAAACATAGCCTCTGGATATGACACTGAGCATGTGCATTCAACTTCTTTGGTCGACCATGGTGAGGCCTGTTCTGAGTGGAACCTGTCCTGTTAAACCGCTGTATGGTCTTGGCCACCGTGCTGCAGCTCAGTTTCAGGGTCTTGGCAATCTTCTTATAGCCTACGCCATCTTTATGTAGAGCAACAATTCTTTTTTTCAGATCCTCAGAGAGTTCTTTGCCATGAGGTGCCATGTTGAACTTCCAGTGACCAGTATGAGAGAGTGAACCAGAGACCTTGTAACACTAATGAGTCACATGACACCGGGGAGAGAAAATGTCTAATTGGGCCCAATTTGGACATTTTCACTTAGGGGTGTACTCATTTTTGTTGCCAGCGGTTTAGACATTAATGGCTGTGTGTTGAGTTATTTTGAGGGGACAGCAAATTTACATTGTTATACAAGCTGTGCGCTCGCTACTTTACATTGTAGCAAAGTGTCATTTCTTCAGTGTTGTCACATGAAAAGATATAATAAAATATTTACAAAAATGTGAGGGGTGTACTCACTTCTGTGAGATACTGTATTTATTGTCTATCCTCTTTGTGTTAGGGCAAAAAGAAAGAAAGAAAACTAATCTTTTTTTGCTATAATTGAGTTTTTGTGGTGTTTCAATAAAAATAGTTGTTAGAAATCTGGAAAAATGAGTTATAGGTAGCATGTCAAAGCAGTTATTGCTATGTTAATTCACTAGGAAGCTATAAAAGTCAGTTAGTTGTGCGTTTATTAGTTTGTGACAGGCATAAAGACATGTAGATTAATTCATGACCCCAAGAAAAATTGGACAACAATTACTGCCAAACGTGTCTGTCAGAGCATAAAAGTAAAGGTAGCAAAAAGATGACAAGAATACATGCTCAATTCATTATACGTATTAATGAAGTTCTGCTTGATTACTTGTATGTGACATTCAACGCCTTAGTGTTTTTTTTTTCACCTGACATAATGGACATTCACATGTAAATAATTGAATCCTCAATGATTAAGCATACTAACATTTTGAGTTTTATTAATGTCCTCTCTGATAGGTCTAGTAATTAAACGCAGTGCAGTCGTTGGTCATAATTAAACTTAAGCATCTCAAGGTTTGACCTTTTCGCCTCTGACCCACAGTTAAAGCAAATGTAATGACTCAGAGAAACTCATTTGTACAGGCATGGTGAGGTGACCTTTTAGTGGCATAGGACAGAGGTTTTATAAGGTTTCTCTTGAATTCAGTTTGAACACATTTCATACAAGCTTTGGAACATGATACACTTGTATCTATTTCAATATCTACTAAAGCTCTCACATAAAGAAAAAATGAGAAAACTACAGAATCATTTAACAGATTCAAGTTGTTTTAAAAAAAAATCTATTTAAAGAAATGTTAATAATAATATTGAAATTTGTAATATATTGTGTAAAAATATACACTATATTGCCAAAAGTTTTGGGACGCCTGCCTTTACGTGCACATGAACTTTAATGACATCCCATTCTTAAACTGTAGGGTTTAATATGGAGTTGCTATAACAGCCTCAACTCTTCTGGGAAGGCTTTCCACAAGGTTTAGAAGTGTGTTTATGGGAATTTTTGACCATTCTTCTAGAAGTGCATTTGTGAGGTCAGGCAGTGATGTTGGCGAGAAGGCCTGGCTCGCAGTCTCCGCTCTAATTCATCCCAAAGGTGTTCTATTGGGTTGAGTTCAGGACTCTGTGCAGGCTAGTCAAGTTCCTCCACACCAAACTCACTTATCCATGTCTTTATGGAACTTGCTTTGTGCGCTCGTGCGCAGTCATGTTGGAACAGGAAGGGGCCATCCCCAAACTGTTCCCACAAATTTGGGAGTATGTAATTGTCCAAAATGTCTTGGTATGCTGAAGCATTAAGAGTTCCTTTCACTGGAACTAAGGGGCCAAGCCCAACCCCTGAAAAACAACCCCACACCATAATCCCCCCTCCACCAAACTTTACACTTGGCACAATGCAGTCAGGCAAGTACCGTTCTCCTGCCAGTTGCCAAACCCAAACTCATCCATTGGATTGCCAGACAGAGAAGCGTGATTCGTCACTCCAGAGAACACGTCTCCGCTGCTCTAGAGTCCAGTGGCGGCGTGCTTTACACCACTGCATCTGACGCTTTGCATTGCACTTGGTGATGTAAGGCTTGGATGCAGCTACTCGGCCATGGAAACCCATTCCATGATGCTCTCTTGAGCTAATCTGAAGGCCACACGAAGTTTGGAGGTCTGTAGCTATTGACTCTGCAGAAAGTTTGACTTCCGTGCACTGTGCCCCTCAGCATGCGCTGACCCCGCTCTGTGATTTTACATGGCCTACCACTTCGTGGCTGAGTTGCTGTTGTTCCCAATTGCTTCCACTTTGTTATGATACCATTAACAGTTGACCGTGAAATATTTAGTAGTGAGGAAATTTCATGAATGGACTTATTGCACAGGTGGCAACCTATCACGGTACCACGCTTGAATTCACTGAGCTCCTGAGAGCGACCCATTCTTTCACAAATGTTTGTTGAAGCAGTCTGCATGCCTAGGTGCTTGATTTTATATACCTGTGGCCATGGAAGTGATTGGAACACTTGAATTCAGTGATTTGGAGGGGTGTCCCAGTACTTTTGGCAATATAGTGTATATTCTGATATGCTAATACACACACATTCACCGGCCACTTTATTAGGTACACCTTGCTAGTACATCAGCTGTACATCCATTATGCAAATCTCGAATTGCAAATTGTTTACACCAAATTCTAACCCTACCATCCAAATGTTGCAGCAGAAATCAAGACTCATCAGACCAGGCAAGCCTTTTCTATTCTATTGTCCAACGTTGGTGAACCCGTGCGAATTGTAGCCTCAGTTTCCTGTTCTTAGCTGACAGGAGTGGCACCTGGGGTGGTCTTCCGCTGCTGTAGCCCATCTGCTTCGAGGTTTGATGTGTTGTGCGTTCAGAGATGCTCTTCTGCAGACCTTGGTTGTAACGAGTGGTTATTTGAGTTACTGTTGCCTTTCTATCAGATCAAACCAGTTTGGCCTCTGGCATCAACAAGGCATTTTTGCCCCCACAGTATTGCCGCTCACTGGATATTATCTCAGTAAATCCAAGAGATGGTTGTGCATGAAAATCACAGTAGATCAGCAGTTTCTGAAATACTCAGACCAGCCCAACTGGCACCAACAACCATGTCAAGTTAGAATCCCTTAAATCATCTTTCTTCCCCATTCCGGTTTGAACTTCAGCAGATCGTCTTGACCATGTTTACATGCGTAAATGCATTGACTTGCTGCCATATGATTGACTGATTAGATATTTGCGTTAATGAGCAGGTGTACCTAATAAAGTGGCCGGTGTGTGTCTATATATATATATATATATATATATATATATACATATATACAGTATATGTATAATCAAATTGTATTGTTCAAATGTTTTAAAATCAAAACATACATTTTATTTTACTCTCCCACTAATTCTAAAGTAACATTTGAATTCTTGAAGGTAAAATTACAAATGACTACTACCTTAAATCCTACAGCACTGACGTGTTTCCTCCATTTCTTCTCATTCCATCGGTCCAGTAAACAACATCTGCCATTCCATTTGCCCACCTTACACTGTAACCTCTGTCTAGTATAGTTAAGTGAATGCACAATGGAGGGTAATGATCTTCTACTAATGTCTGCTATTACCAGCACTCTCACAGTGATAGATTAGAGCAGATACCTTGTATATTTTCCCAAGGCCGCTGTTGTCTAATGTGCTTGCATTGATGTTTTTCATAGAATGTTTTGCTTTTTGCTCTTTTTTTCTGATGTTTATTTAAGGTTTTAATCAATGAACTGAATTAGGATGCTTGCGATGGTATTTCTCAGAGGACATCTGATTTTTTTCACATTATAGGCTTCGGCTGTGTTAAGCTGTTGATAAAGATAATTGCCCTCGACCCCCGACTGCATTTGCTTTATAAGTATGCCACTGTGGCCGAGCCGTAGATCAGCCTCTTACATGCAGATCAGGGCCAGATCAATATGACACTACATCCTGACCCCAAGACCTCAGGTCAATTCCCCTTAAATCAGTGCGCTCAGAATTAGCCGTCATCAACCTCAGTTAATGGAGATGCCTCATCCATGCCGGCAAACTGAATGGCAGTGGATTTTTTTTGCAAGCCAGGACTTGTCGTGTGTTCTTGTAGCCTTCCCGGAATGCTGTTTACATTTGAATTCTGAATTTATTTATTTTTTCTTTCTAATTTTCATGGCAGTTCAGTTTAAAGGGTTAGTTCACACAAAAATAAAAATTCTGTCCTAATTTACTCACCCTCATTTCGTTCCCCATAAGACTTTCATTAATTTTCAAAACACAAATGAAGATATTTTAATGAAATCTGCGAGCTTTCTGTCTCTCTATTGACAGTCCACGCAACTACCACTTTGACACTTAACAAGGTTCATAAAAAAGATTGTAAATCTAATCCGTATGAATTGAGCGGTTTAGTCCAAATTTTCTGAAGAGACACAATCGCTTTATATGACAAACAGATTTAATTTAGATTTTTATTCATATAATAAACATTCATCAACTCACACATCAGATATGGTAAACAGAAACTCAAGCATGCTTGCTTGATGTGTGATAACCAATGAGGTTCATTCTCGTGTGTTACACGGCACGTTTGAGCTTCCACAAGAACCAATGAGGTTTGTTCTCGTACGTCAAGCAAGTACGGTTTCGCTTCTGTTTATGTTCGCTGATCAATGTTTATATGTGACCAATAGCCTAAATTTAATCTGTTCATCATATAAAGTGATTGAGTCTCTTCAGAAAATTTTAACTAAACCTCTCGATTCATATGGATTAGTTTTACGATCTCTTTTATGAACTTTTTGAAGCGACAAAGCAGGAGTGTAAAGTATTTGAGTAAATGAAATTAGGTACTGTACTTAAGTATATTTTTGGTTACTGTTTCAAAGACATTAGCAACTTTTACTCTGTACTTGACTACATATGTACTCTTTACTTGAATACATTTGTGTTGAGTAATGCAATTGCTCCTTACATTTTGCATGGCACCTAACTTTTTCTGCAGAAGTTTATTTCTGCTTTAAAGAAGCAGTATCGCCATCTATAGGGCATTGAAGGTACTATATCTTGTGCATTTTGCCCTTACTCACCCAAACTTGTCAACAAGGCTCTACTTTACGCGAATACGAGTGCATTAGCAGGTAGTTGCTGAATCGCAGTTGTTTGATTTGAGATGAGGTCATGACTGCAGCCAGTGACGAGGCCGAAACCAGCACGTCCAGTGCAAGTAGTCTTTGACAAGTTCATTTTACTGAATATTAATTTATTTATCTGTTCTATGGTAGAGACCTTTTTGAAGGATATTGGTTTACCTATGCCCTTTTTTAGAACACTTGAGCTTAACTGAGACTTTTTTCTGTTTGTAGACTTTTAAGAGGCTGCTGTGTTGACCTTGATTTATTACAAATTTGGGTTGTTCAGTTTTATTTTGATTTTAGAAAATTAAACATGATTTCTCTCCTCACAAATCAACTGTTTCTTATTTTCACTGGCATGTCACTTAGGTGTTGAGGACTAGTGCATCTTTGAGCCTACATTCAGTACGAGTAAAATACTTAAGTACTGTTAAAATCAGATAGGCCTACTCAAGTGGTATTGGAATTAGTGACTTATAACTTGTAATGGAGTCATTTTCGCAGTAAGGTATCTGTACTTTTACTTAAGCATGGTTTATAGGTACTCTGCCACAAAGTGGTTATTGCATAGACTGTCAATGAAGGGACAGAAATCTCTCCGATTTCATTTAAATTATCTTCATTTGTGTTTCAAAGATCAAGGAAAGTCTTACAGGTTTGGAACAACACAAGCGTGAGTAATTGAAGACAATTTTTCATTTTTTTTTAGGTGAACTACCGTTTAAGTGGGATCTGTGTCTTATCAGAATTTTTGCATCCATTTTTTTTTCAGAAAACAAGTTAAAAATATTTCTATTGTGCATAGCTTCAAGCATTTCCTTGGGGAAGTAATATTAAATTCAAAATATGATGGGCTCTTTGAACTCATTTACTCATGGTTACTGTTTAATCCACAGGCGTTTCATTTACACATGGTGAGTAGGAGCAGTCTGAGGGATATTGTTTCCCTGAGGAGATCATTGACTAAAACACTTTGCATTCCATTCACTGTATGTAAGTCATTTTCAGAGGTTATAACCCAGAGCCGGTGAAGGAAGACACGATTGCCTTTATGGTCCATATCAAAAAGTCTTTTCAAGTTTCCTTTCATGACTACCTCTTGGTTTTTCCCTCAGATTTAATATTTTACAGTTCTTCAAGAGTTTTACACTTACAATAGACATTTACACTTTATTTTATATTATTATTATTTGAATTATTTCTTTCACTTTTTTTTTTTAAATGAAACATTTTAAAAGCCGTATCCATTCTCATTGCATTTGATCAACAAGTGCACAGGATTATTCCAGCCTCACCGCTAGACTTCCCTGCAGGTGAAGAGATCTGAGAGCAGCCATGCGGACCCTGCTGCTGCTAAAACTGACCATCACAATCCCAGGCAGCCCCGGCCACAGCTGAGACTTTAACTGAGCAGCACAAACTGTTTTCTCAACAAAGGGATTGGCTCAAACAAATGTCATAAGCCTTTAATGAGAGAGCTGATCTCACTAAAACCTACTTCTATTCACAGGCCCTATAGCCATTGGAGTCACTGAGACTAAACAGAGGCTCTCTCTCTTAGGAACCCACTGCAGCCAAGCCACATGACAATGCAGGTCAATTAATTGGTTAAAAAAAGTGGGAATCCAATTAATGTGTATCAAGCTGGCATTTTTGCATGATGATAGCTCATTAGTGGGGGTGTTTTGCTGGATTATCCCCCCCTCATTAAAAGGCTGTCTCTCTCAGTAGGGCTTTAGGCAGCAGGGAGGGGATTCTTTATGCAACAGGTCTGAAACAAAAACTCTATGTTATCCTCATTTAATGGATTTAACGGTGTTGAATTTTTAAATGGCTTGGGCAGATGCCTTTTGATAGGGCACTGCAATTCACATTCACTTTCACACTGTTCCTAAATTGCAGAGGTGCATTTAGTGAAAAAGTGAAAGCAAACTTTAGTGTACTTTTACACTACGCAATGTTTTGCAGGATTTTGAGAGTAAAAAAGTGTGGATTTTTCAAAAATAAATATATCCCACACATCCCAACATGGAAAGCTGCTATAAAAAATACAGAAACTTACCAATAAACTGCAAACCACTGTAGTTGAATAATCTTGAATACACTGAAAATAATTGGTGTAAAAACCATTTTCAATCAGAAAATTGCTAATTTCACAATTAATTACAAAGAAACGGCAAGCAACATTGAACTAAGCATGAAATTTTGAAGAAAAAAGACTAAAATAGTATTTTCTTGTAAAACTCATTCCAATCATTGTTTTGTTTACCATTTTTTTTACAGTGTAGTTTTGTACTATTTATTGTCAAATTTACACTACAGATATATTGTCAATTATGATTTTTCAACATGAAAAAACACCTAAAATGGCATTTTTCACATTTTGCTCAGTTCTTTTTAGTTTGTCTGAGCAAAAGATGGATATCCTTGCCATACTTGTGTAGAATAACTTCACTTTAATCTTGTTTGAGGCAAAATTTCAAGTGGAGTGTGTCTAGTTGTTTCCGAGATTACTTCATCTTTCTCTCTGAAGCCACTTCCGCCTTTGTCCTCTGGCATTCAATGTCCCATTACCCTTCACAAGCAGCTAGTTTCTGCTGTTTGCCCAGTGCTTTCCACTGAGGCCAACATTGCGGCGATGTGTAGGAATGCCTTTTCTTTTCTCTCTTCGCTGCCCTCCTTTACAAACTTTGATTAATTGATGATTGTCTCTAGCGTGGACCATTTGCTATATTCACTGCCAGAAGGAAATTGTATTTTTTTGTTTTTAATTAACTTTCAATTATAAAACTTTTAAGGTAGTCTGTTCTTGTTTGGGTCAAGTGTTTGTTTTGGCTCAGGTTTTTTTTTTGGAGGAAAGTCCCATGTTTGTGTCATGTGACATGTTCAGGGAGCTGTGTGAAGGACAGTTAGTCCAAAGTCACGCGGTGTTGGGAAGTTACTGATCTTGGGCACATGATCTAGGTCACCGGGACTGAGTTTAAAGTATAGAGTGCCCGCTTGTTCTTAGAAATGGTGAAAAAATGTTAAAATAGAAATGGGTTGTGCTAGTTCTCCTGTAAGCTGCCGTCACCCGTACATCAAGTCACACCCATAATTGTACATTCATAATTGTTTTAATTAGTTTTTAGTTCCTTTTCCCGTTTTCCCCTATTTTTCCATCATGTTCAACAAACAATCAGTTATCAAATCAAATTGCTTCCAATGGTTTATAATTGAAGTCTGTAATTATAGCCTTAGAACATTAAAAAGTAGTTTTGTATATTTGATATGTGCCCTGAACACTATGCAAAATATAAAATGGAGTGTCTATTTCATGAGGGTATCAAAGTTTAGATTAATTCAGCCTCAAGTCATGGCAAATGTTAATTGTCAACGAGTAATGATGAAGTGAGAAAATAATTAGGAATATGTTAATCATAGTATTTACTATGCAACCCAAAGCATCCTAATTTTAGCCTTGGATTGCACTGAATGTTTTTCCCCAGTCTAATGCATATTTGGTCATTATTGAAAATGTATAATGTGCTGGAATGTTGTACACCAATCTATTTTGACAGAAAGTAAGCTTTTTGGTGTGTTTGTGCGGTAGCAATTGAACTGTGTTGACACACCAATCCCCTTTTAAAGAGAGTCTGACACATCACAGCATAAAAGACTGCTTCTATTATTTCCTGTGTAATCCTTGAGGTCAAACATAGAGCATCAACACATGGCACAGTTACATCTATGCAATGATTTTGCTTTTCTTTTTTTCCCTTACCCTAAGAATTAGACCATTTATCCAGTTACCAAACAAAAAGATGCCTGTATGTTATTTCATTTTTTTCCATATTTAAGAACAGCTACAGTATACTATTCCCTCTACATTCGTTAAATTTAAAACGCTTTAGAAAGAATGTCTTTGTCATTTCTTTTCATCGTCTTGGACAGTACAAAATCTTAAAAAGAAATATATTCAGTAAAAACTAACTTTTTATGTTTATGCTTATTTTTCTTCTTTTTTGGCAATATTTTCCACTCATTCATCTCCTAATCATCTATTCAGTGCAGCCAGGTGTATACATTGACAAATGTTTCCAACAGTAGGCATTTACCTAGCATAGATAAAGAATGTAAAACATTTCCAATACCTTCAGCATTAGGCAAATCTATAAATGAAGAGGTTTTTCCCTCTCTGAAAAACTACTTCCTTGTTTTACGAATATTAAAGTTATATTAAGATATTACTCACACAAATCTAGTGGATGTTAGTTATTTTAAGACTTTACAATAATGTCCCATTAGTTAATGTTAGTTAATGCAACGAGCAAGACAGTTTTTATTTTGTTAACGTTAGTTAATAAAAATACAAGTGTTCATTGTTAATTCATGTTAACTCGGGTCCATTAAATGAGATTAACAGATTTTGATTTTTATAATGTGTTAGTAAATGTTGAAATGCTTAAGATGTATATACATCAATAGTTCATGTTTAATGTTAACAAATGGAACCTTATTGTAAAGTATTACTGTTATTTTTGCTTTTCAGTCTCTAACAAAGTCTCTTTTTCTGATTGAATCTTGCTTCTGGTGGTGTTTCAGACCCTCTGGTGTTTTATATGCTGATAAAATTATTCTTGTGATTTTAACGTAATGTTTGGAGGATTTTAATGTTCACCGGCTTTCATTTTGCTTGCAAACGTAATAGACATGTAAAGTTTTAATGGGCTGCATCCCACCTATTGCCTTACTGACTGATTGGGTTATAACCCTAAGAGTAAGCACTGTTATTTAAGCACTGTTTTAACTACACAGACTGTATGTTACCATAGGAGCGTATCCACTTCAAAATCAGTTTAGACTCTAGCAGCGAGTCTAACAGTAGCCGTGGGGTTAAATCCTTTTCATTCATTCCCTGTAATATACTGAAACACAGTACAGTACGGCAGTGCATCAGGGAGTTTGATTTCAAGCAGATAGTGACCCCAACAATGAACAGATTTAATCTGATTAGAAAGCGGCAGTCCCTGTAAAGCAGGGTGCTTGTGCGGGACCAGCCAGTGAGTTTACCCACTCATGCCATCTGTTAAGAGGCTGCTCCAAAGTTCAGCTTGGATTCACAAGCCCCAGGAGTTCTACCAGCTTGCTTACTTCTCCTGTCCGCTGGATCGTGGCGCGTGTGCGTATGTGTGTGGGTTATGTTTGTGTTTGTGTGTACTTGTGTTCATGTGTGCATGTCTGGACCCACCTCTGCTCCACATACCAAACCGATTGTCCCTGCATTCACACAGGCAGGTAGGAGACTGGCTGTCTTCAGAACAGGGTAAGCCTACCGTAATATAGCAATCTGTAGAAGCACAGGACTATTCTGAGAGAAAGTTTAGTTTTAGTTGCTTTCGGTGTATTTTGTGTTTCTCAGGTGGTTCAAATGAATGAAACTTTTCACTCTGGCTTTGAAGAGCAGCTTTGTTTTTGGCCTTAAGTTCCAAAAGTCAAAGCCTCTCTGGCTCTCATTCTCTGATGTATAGCGCCACCATCATGCTCAGACTGACTAATGAAATATGTGACAATGCATTAAGGCCGTATACTGTATGTTTCAAGTCAAGTTGAGCCTTTGTCCTCGTTTTATTTCCTTAGTTCTATTCACAGAGTAGATTTAAAGGCACTTTTCTGACATTATTTCACTTCTGGCTGAATTTATAATGCACAAGAAACAGTGACTGACTCATTCATTTTCTTGTTTTGGAACGCTTTCAAGAGAAGTGACGCACAGAGCAAAATATATATTATAGATTATTCTTTTGCCAGAACATTTTTGAAATACGCTTGTTATTTACACTTTTTAAGCAGCAATCTAGATGCAATTCACTACATTAACAATGAAATCATTTACTTTACATGGAGGATTGCTTTGGAGGCTGTACAGATAGGGTTTGAATTATGAGTCTGTCCTGGAAATATGTCTGGATCACGTTCATAAATCAGAATGGATCTAAAACTGTTATGTCTATTTTATCTCTTGTACGTACTGTACAAGGTAGTACTGTCTTTTTTATATATATAGAAAACACTTAAAATTAGCACATTAGGCTCATGATTTACCTCTTATATCTTGGATTCCTTCGACTCTCCCCTGGGTTTTTGGGTTAATAGATAACCGCAAACAGCTTGTTGAAAAATGATTTAGTTTGACCCATAAAATCATTAAAAGTCTAGCCGTACCCATACATACTTTACTATTGAAATGCTTTGGGGTTGTGTGATTGAATTTCTGACCTTTATGTGAAATGAGCATGAGGGTTTTTTCTGAATTGCCGTAGAGACAAAGCTCTCAACTTGACTCGTGTAATATGCAGTGTTTAGAAGATAAGAGTGGCCATTTTAGACACACCATTTATGAATGTTGTGCTTCTTTTAGCAGATACATTTTGTAGCAATTAATAGGTATTTAATGTAAGAATTTATATAATATATATTTTAAATGATACATTTAATTGTATTATAGAAATTATATAATAAATTATTATATTTATTTAAACTTTTCAGAAAAAAAACCCACAACATTTGGATAAATATTTTTGCTTACACTCACATTACACTGGCAATTGTAACTTTTTGCGTTCTGGCATTGTTGTACACATTTAGTGTTTGATAGGTACTTGCATGTAAAATTATGATAATAAGGTAATTCTTGTGGAATATAGAAAAGAGTTTGGTTAAGCGTGAGCCACTGGATTGAAGTGTTGAGGGTAGGACTGTAGGAGACGGGATGGCGGGGAAAGTTCGGAGAGGAACCTGGCAGGGCCCGCCAATCAATCGCAAAGTTCACATTAAAAAGTGCTGACAGCAGTGGGAGAGAGAGTTCCCACTTTCATCTAGCGCGAGACCTCCGGCTAACCTTCACGTCACACTTTTCCTCTCAAGACCTTCTTTCTTTATTAAATTGTGTTGCATCCCACGGTGGAATTCAAGGCACCGCCTGCTTTGTCACTTATCACAAAACTTTTGACTCCTTGCATTTTTCATATGAAAAACAATTCACATGATAGCCTTGAACGGGGGGCCTTCTTTTTGTCTTTGTACAGCCCACACACGCCACTCCAGTTCAAAACCCCTTGGCTTAATTGAGTTTGCTGATCAAAAGCTAAAATCTCTACTGTAGATATATAAAATTATTGTGTGTGTGTTTGTGTCGGTCTTTACTATGTTTTTTTTTTTTTTTATAAAACATTTTTTCTTTTTTCTCTTGTACACCGCAGAATTAGTTTGTCTAGATTGATTTGTTTTATATCCTAGTCTACAGTAATTTTCCAGTTCTTTAGTTTAATGTGACTAAAGGAAAGAACCAACAAGAAACTCTGAAAATCTATAAATTGGTGTTTTATTATGGTTTATTTTTTATGAAGTGTGATATTTATTTAATTGCTTTTTCAAGGTGAGCTTGTATCTTGCTTTTGTGTACTTTACAAAGTCTGGATCAATAATTTATAGCATTTATACACAATTTTTTTCCAAGATAATGAACTACAAAGGATGTCACTAACAGGAATTTAATTACAGTTGAAATAAAGCCCATATTATAAAGTATTATAAATGTATATTGTATATATAAAGTATTGTAAATGTGTTTTATTTAATTCTAACAATTCTTTCTGTAATTTTGGCAGTTCAATTCAAGACATGAAAATACTAAAATCTTGCTCTGTGATGCATTACAATTCTTAATGGAAACAGTTTTCAGCTTTTTTGTAGATGCAAGATAACTTTTTTGGCCTATATGTTATTGTTTGTTTGGGTTTTTTTGTTGTTGTTGTTGTTGTTGTTTTTTTGTCTTTAAAAAACAATAATGTACATATACAACAACAGAGCTGATTTCAGCATTCTAATCAAAAACATGCATTGAATTTCAGCCTTTGACGTTAAAAACCGATTAGTGTGATCTGCAGGAGACGCTAGTTACCAGCCGGTAAATCCTGGTTACACAAAAATGAGCAAAACACAGTCTTTTGCTGCCCCTTAAGGCTGTATGGAGGGTTGTATCTTTTTTTTAACAAGGACTATATATGTAGTTCTGATCATTCACTTAAGCTTCAAAACAATAAAATCATACAGTGAATGTTTATCTTACCAGATATGCTTATTTTAAACTAAATTACTAAAACCCTACCTCAGTATCTCAGACAAGTACCCACAGTGCTAAACTGATTCATATATGATTTTAGGAGATGGTAATTCTGGTAGAAAAGTGCTGTGCTATATACTTTTCAGGTCAGTTATTAACAGGACAAGTCTGTAAAGTTTTATTTTTGTCAAGGGTCAGATGAGCCTTTGCTAATACATTATTTAGTTAATTTATTTGTAATGGATGTTTTTACTTGATCCTTGATTGTATTTTTTTTTTATAATATTTTTTTGTATATATACTGCTTAAAAATGCATTATCCAGTAAATATTCAAATTTAAGCAAGAATTTGGCCCAGTGTTTTGGCAAAAGGATATGGCTGGTGTGACAGGAAATACTGCCATCAGGTGGTGTAAATACGCTACAGAAAAAAACTATAATGGCACATACAGGACTTTTCAGGATTACATATTTTTTTATGCTAAATTTATAGTTAAAATGTTAAATGTGCATTGTTCTTATACAGATATATTTTATTTATTTATTTATTTAATTTAGTTATGTATAAATTGAACAGTAAGTGCTCTTAATTCAATGTATTTCATAAGTTCTTCTTTTTTTATTCTTTTTTTTTTTCTAACACCTTCACCAAAAATCATTACACAATGGGCTTTATTTAACATGACTTATCTTATTGCTCTGGATGATTTTTGTATATCTCCATATGTTTGGTTTGAGTGGCTTTGAGTGACAAAAAACATCAACAAATTCAGAACATTTCAGATACATATTTGGCTTTAGCACACATTTCCTCTGCCAGAACTGAACCTCAGTGCACTTAACCTTGCTTCAACTTCAATGAGACGGTCACTTTAGTCTTGTTACCTGTAAAAATATGTCTTCTTTTTCTCTCTTTTCCCTGAGCTCCACTACAAGCTGTCAAGACTATACAAAGGAAGGAAGTAGGATATTAAGTTGCTGAGCTTTGCTTGTGTGCTGTGTTTATTTGCTGTGTCAGAGACTGAGAGATTACACTGTTTATATGTGGGGTGGCTGGAATCTGGTCAGGTGTCTCCTCAGGGCTAAAGTGGCAGGTCGGGAGCTAGAGATGCACTGTTGACACTGGTATTAAGAATGAAAGTTTGACTGGAGACTATTCACTGCGAGTAAGTGGCTGCCATCAATCATTCTGGGAAAAGTGGATGTATACACTCAAAGTCCAGGGCTGTTTGTGGCGGGAGAAACGAGATCCTGCTTTTAAAAGAAAGCTTGTGTGATATGATATTTGTTTTCATAACATGCCCTCTAATATATATATATATATATATATATATATATATATATAGTAGTAATTAAGCAGCATTGAAACAACATAGTAACGACATTGCCATTCTTTATTTATACGAGTGGGTCTATGTTTGAAAGTCCATTTCTGTATAGACACATACCTTAAAGTCTTCAGTTGACTGCAAGAAGTTATTGAATATTTCCACTGCTTTTACCCAGGAAGAAAAGATATAGTTCATTGAACACACTGTGACCTTTGGACCCAATAGCAGGGCATGTTGTCACACTATATCGGGTAAGATGTTACATTGGAACTTGCCATTAAACAACCTATTACAGGCTTGTCAACAAACTTTAAACTGTAAAATATTTATTATTAAACACAAAGCAATTCATACAAAAAAAATTAAAGTAGCATACAAAATATCAAACCATAATTAAACACATGTGGCAATATATATATGTGATCCTAGACCACAAAACCAGTCATAAGGATCCATTTTTTAAAAAACTGAGATTTACACATCTAAAAACTGAATAAATAAGCTTTCCATTGATGTGTGGTTTGTTAGGATTGGACAATATTTGGCCGGGATACAACTATTTGAAAATCTGGAATCTGAGGGTGCAAAAAAATCCAAATGTTGAGAAAATCGCCTTTAAAGTTGTCCAAATGAAGTCTTTAGCAGTGCATATCCACTTACAAAAATACATTTTTGATATATTTACGGTAGGAAATTTACAAAATATCTTCATGGAACATGATCTTTACTTAATATCCTAATGATTTTTGGCATAAAAGAAAAATCGATAATTTTGACCCATACAATGTATTGTTGGCTATTGCTACAAATATACCCGTGCAACTTATGACTGGTTTTGTGGTCCAGGGTCACATATATACTGCATAAGGTCTATTTTTTTTACTTTTCATATCCCTTTTCCCACTTAAAATGTAGCTTATGCATTCAGCAATAAATAAACAAATACTGTAATTAAATACAAAATAGGTTTTTTTTTAAGAAACATTGCTTTACTGTTACACAAAATAAAACAAAAAGCCATCTTTCCTCTATCATTGTTGCGGCATCATCAGAAGCTAAAAATGGCTAGTTGCCCAGGCCTGCTGTCATTGGAACTTGATTGATTACCATAAAAAATATCTATTGCTGACTGTGTAGAAAGTTGATCCTGTAGACCGGAACCCATGTGAAAAATTGGGGGATATATGTGTACATCTGACTTATTGTCTGTAGGAGCAAAAACACAGTTAGCAGCCTTACAGTCATTCCTGCTAGTGCCATTTATATCCTGAGGCAGTATAAACAGTGGAAGTGCTCGGATATTCTCCCTCAGTCGGTCTAGCCCCTGTCCTGGCTCCACTGTCTCACTGATGGGAATAGATGGAGGTTTTTGTTATTGAGATGGTATCAGAATGAATACAAATGTCTGTGTTGTTTCGAATCGTCAGCAAGGCACATACAAGTCTTCAAGGTCAAAGAGACTGTCTGTTTTTGAAAGCGTAATTCGCTGTACACTTTATTGTATTGCTGTATTCTTGCTTTATGTCCCAGAAACGAAATAATTTAACTTGGCAAGTGCTTTTGGAACTGCCGAAAGAGGGTAAGAAACAAAGGCATTAGTTGAAGGAGATTTCCCCGTCTAGCTCTGTCATTTCATTGTATTTCTTTCTTAATTAAAACAGTCACATGTTTCACTGAGCTGGATATCAAAGCCTGCGACATTTGGAAATGGACTTGGTGGAGTGTGCTTTCTTACATGTCAGGAAACTTTACAACTTGTGCACTGACATTCCCTGTGATTGGTGGAAAGGGGAACTAAACTTCTGATTTTCCCATTATCAATCCCTTAGGACCGCTAATAACCTGCATGTCAATGTACACACCAATTAGGGTCTGATTTTGCTTTGATTTGGGACAACAACAGCAACATGTTATTGCCCGTGACAGGAAAGGAAAGAAAAAATGTCCCAAGAGTATTTATTCATTTGTTGTTTGTTTGTTTGGACAGTGCATCTGATTATTTGGATATTTAGAATAAGCCCATTATTCATATACATATATGTATAAGAAAAAAGTGCACTTTTATAATTGAATGAATTTTGATTGTTCTAGTGGAGAACTATATTTATTGTTTATATATTTATGAATTTGTTTATTTGATTTTCTTCAAAATTGTGGGAAACCCATCATAATTTTTGTGATAAGTTGTTTTGCATGCATTATAGACGAGTACAACAAGGATGTTCTCTGTGTCAGCTAAATTGTGAGGGAAAGAGCTTTGCGTACTACTCCAGATTGTGTTGAATGATGCATTAGGCAATGCTAAAACGATTAAAAATGCAATGTTATTTTAGTGCGCTAATAGATGTCCTCTTTCTGAGGCTGGCGTGGGATTCCCTCTCACACGGAGGAAAAAAAATGTCATGATATCTGTTACAGAGAACATGAATATTGCAAGAGCAGAACAAATAAACCAGAAATTACTAATCATAGTTCAGGTCATTCGAGAAGGTTCTCCCAGAAGAGTGACTGATCGGTCTGCGTTTACGAGGCACCTTTGGATAGTGTGTCAGTGACGAATAAACTCTCCATTATTTATGTGTGCAAAGTGTTGACCTCACGACGTGCCACCAACCTTTAGAAGTCCTCTGGAACGTTTTGAAAAAGGGAAAAGTGATGCTCTTGTGGTAAACTGATGTACATCTGTCCGCGTTTTCCTTTTTAGTTTAGAGGAGGATTGCTGGAATTTTCACTTATAGCTTTATTCTAGCCTTTTTCGTATGGCATTATTAAGCCCATCTTTTGGGGTGATGTTTGGTTATGTTGTCAAACAAAGTTACAAAAGACTTTTTGATCTTCTATAAATGTAGGTAAAGATTAGAGATATATGAGGGTCAAGGAAGCAGAAATATTGAAGTTTAACAATACTGTAGCTTCAAAGTGGGCCATTGTTACACAAAATAAAACAAAAAGCCATCTTTCCTCTATCGTTGTTGCGGCATCATCAGAAGCTAAAAATGGCTAGTTGCCCAGGCCTGCTGTCATTGGAATTTGATTGATTACCATAAAAAATATGGTTACATGGTAATGTAATATGGTTAAAATTGTAAAATATGGTTAATATGGTAAACAAAGTTATAAAAGACTCAGCAAAATCTACAGTAAAAGTGAATAACGTTTTGATCTTCTATAAATGTAGGTAAAGATTAGAGAGATATGAGGGCCAAGGAAGCAGAAATATTGAAGTTTAACAAATGTTGAATAAAAGTGATTGGATTGGAGAATAAAAGCATGACTGTTCAACTGTAAGGCAACTGTGATCAAGTAACTTTTTGTAAAAACTTAAACTTGTTTTATTTCAGCTATTTGCCAAGGCAACATTTCTCATTTTCAATTAGTTTAACTTGATGTACTAAAAAAACTAAAACTAAAATTGAAATAAAAATTAATAAAACCTATATAGACATATTTTTAATAAACCAAAACTTATAAAAAATGACAAACACAAAATTACTAAAGTGTTAACTAAAATTGAAAATGAAAATGGAAAATATAAAAATAAAAAACAAATTTAAAATATTAATAAGAACTATAATAGTATCTGAATGATACAAAATAACGCTGCCAAGAGTAAAATGATATACCTACTATATGGATGTTAAAGTGTCTTTTTTTTTTAAAATCCTGTTATTCCATCATTTTATTTATTTTGTTTATTTTTCATCTATTTTTTTAATAACGAGAAAATATATATATATATATATATATATATATATGTATAGTAAAGGAGTTGTACTGTAAATTATATATATATAGTTTATTATTATATATATATTATAGTTTATTATTATAATTTATTTACTATAGTTTAAAAATGGTTATTAAAATATGACAAGATCTCAGAGCTAAACTGTGTCAGAAAAAAAAATTGTCTTAATTATGTCAAATAAAACTTAAGAAAAACATGGTCAGGTCAAAGTGTCTGAATAATTTTTGGTTACAATTTTTTTTATCAGTTTTACTGGTAGTCCACTGTATGAAGAATTTTGGGGTATAATATGTCACAGTTTATTTTGCTATCCTCACTTACATAAATGAACTATAATGTCCTGCACGCACTAGTAAATATATATTAAAAATGTAAAAAAAATGTCTGAATAATTTTTGGTTTGATTATTTATATATATATATATATATATATATATATATATAATTTTCAACTCTTTTAGTGGTTACAAGTCCACTTTTAGATTTACGAACTGCGGGTTTTGCAGCACAATGGCAGAAGAAAGCTCGTGTAAATGATAGGGGTTTTATATTATCAGAGAACAGTGTAAAGCTCTTCCTCATTCAGCCAGACGCAGATGTCCACCATCTCACATTACAGTGGAATCCAAAGGGAAAGGTCCACAGCAAGAACAGGTATAGATGATGGACAGCACGCCACTCCTGTGAGGGACCATAGTAGACCTGACATGCCATTTTCCTGACAAGCTGCCAAGCATCTCCTTTACTTCTCCCAGTTTGCTTAATTAAAAGAACACAGCCATAGACACAAGTGTCAGTCCAACCAGTATTCATGAAAAGACAGCTCAATAAAGATTACTGTGTAATGAAGACGATATCAATCTCAGGATCTTCACACGCATAATACATGACAAAGTTTTGGTTGTACTAATGCTATATGTGAAGATGGGTCGCTTGTCATAGGATCTTTTGGAAGGATTTAGCAGCTATATCAGATTCAGATGCATAAATGCTTGAGAATTTTTTGAGCAAATGTTTACAATTATTTGTTTTTACATCATAATATAAGATCAAATCAAATGCCATCTTTTTAAAGTACAAATAAATTTCCCCATGACCGACATCCATAGTTGACTGCCCTCAGATTGTGGGCTGGTCTGATTTGAGGACATGCTTGACCTCTCAACGCTTGGTCTCTAATCTCTTTGAAATATTCATAAGTGTCTTCCCTGCATATGTCTTTCAGTGGGAGGGTGTAGAGGTGGGACAGGGCTGCTTGGGGAAGCGCTGATGTTTGTCGTGTAGACGGCCATTTCCTCCTATCAGCACACACATGACCAAACCTCTCGCTTTTAGCTTGGAACTGGTCCCCAAAAAATCTACAGGCCACCTCGACGGATCTTCCACCCCTCGCCCCAGTTACCTTTATCAGAACTGGCCGTTTAAAGAGATGCCGCAAAGAAAATAATCAAAAAAACATATTATCTCAGAAGAGGACATGAACCATCTGTGTTTGCACTGCCAGCTCATTCTGGGATGGAAATGTGAGCTGATTTGTATCTGTGTATTTTGATTGTTTGCAGAAATAATGAGAAGGACAGGGTCACTGCCACACATTCAAAGAGACTGACTTCTGCCAAACTTGTAAACATTTTAAAGCAGCAGTGCAAGTAATTTATGTATCAGTGACCTCAAATGCAAAAGAAAGAGTTTTAAAAAAAAAACGAGCCCACACAAAACGTCCCTGTGCACAAAATGTTCCCATCCACAACACTCGCTGATAGAGGCTGTTTCCTTTGGCATTAAATCACTCATTAAAGATCAGACATGAAAGTGCTCATAGAACGCTACAATGTTTTGAGCTAACATGCCAAATAATAAGAGAGGAACAGCTCTTTCAAGAAAAGACGAGTGACGGTTATGGAAGAGGACATTGTCTGGATGTTTTTTCATTATTACAGTGGTACCGAAGCTTGACCCCATTTTATTAGTTTTAAAAGACAACCACAGACCACGGAAATGCTTGTTAGGTCTTTTATGGTCTGTGGTCTCACAGCTTTCTTTGATCATTACTGACATCAATTCAACCTCTCAAACAAATGGCTGGATGTTTGCAAATGTTTGAAATGAGAGTTTACAAATGTAACGTTTACAAATGTCATTTAATTGTATGTCTTTCCTCATTACCAGAAAATATAAATATCCATATTAAATGTACTTTTGTAATTAAACTGTAACTTTAAATTATAAATACTATGTTTTCTAATTTATGTATTTATATATATATATACACAGTCAAACTAAAAATTATTCAGACACCTTGAACATTTCATTCATTAGTTTATTCACTATAGTTTAAAAAAAAAAAAAAACTATTACAAACATTTCTGTTAATTGAAATAAAAATTAATTGAAATAAAAAAATATTGAACTCAACGAAAATTCAAAATGTTGCCTTGAATAATAAACTAAAACTGAAACTTAAACTTAAATAAAAATAAATAAAACCTAATTTTAAAACAAAAGCACAATGAAATTAAGGTAACACTTTACAATAAGGTTTTATTTGTTAACATTACTTAACTATGTAGGTAACTTGGACTACAAATGGACAGTACTACAGCATTTATTAATCTTAGTTAATGTTATTTTCAGTATTTTGTAATACATTATTAAATCAAAAGTTGTATTAACATTAGTTAAAGGGATAGTTCACCCAAAAATGAAAATTCTGTCATCATTTACTCACCCTCAAGTTGTTTCAAACCTGTATGAATTTTGTTCTGCTGAACACAAAGGAAGATATTCGAAAGAATGTCAGTAACCAAACAGATATCGCCCCCATTTACTTCCATAGTAGGAAAAATAAATACTATGGTAGTCAATGGGGGGCGAGATCTGCTTGGTTACAATCATTCTTCCAAATATCTTCCTTTGTGTTCAGCAGAACAAAGAAATTCATACAGGTTTGAAACAACTTGAGGGTGAGTAAATGATGACAGAATTTTCATTTTTGAGTGAACTATCCCTTTAATGCACTGTGAACTAACATGAACAAACAATGAACAGTTGTATTCTCACAAGTATTTATATGATATAGAACCCCCTTGCATTTTCTATGTGCTTCCTGCAGCTTGAGGACAGTATGTAGCTGGTGGATGCTGGGTATTAATGCGGTGTGCCCATTAGGAACAGAGCGACAGGGCTGGGCACCCCTGGCCGCCATTAACTGAGGATTAGTGCTGGACCTCACACCCTTTGATGAGCGGATTCTTCACATCCGCTCTACTGAAAGTCGGCAGGCAGTCACGCTCTTGTGCACACACTTTTTCCAAACCTACTGTATTGAACATATGGAACGGTGTGTTTGTCATATTCATTATTCCATGAAACTATCTCGTTCCTGACAGAAGTCAATTCTCTTAGTGTGATTTGAGCATAATGATGGTATGAACTCTCAAAAAAGAGTATCAATGTCAAAGCTTAGCTTTTAAAATTTAAAGTAATAATAGCTTGGATGCTGTGAGGACTGTGTCTAAAAGGGTGAGAGGTCATTTTGGGTAGCTGACCTGTCTGTTTCATAGCTGCTCTATTGTCTAGTGCACACTGCCCTCTACTGTCACAGAACTTAAACAACAGGACACCAGGCATATGAGTAGTATCAAACATGTTGAGGCTTCAGGGTGTTTTCTAAAACTGGGGGGGAAAAAAGCTTATTTTGTTACCTATTATAATGAAACACCTTTGTTGTTTGAGCCTTTTGAATGTCATCATGAAGGCTGAGCAGAAGCTAAAAAAGCATCACCATGATATTACATCATGTTGCACAATACCATTCAAAAGTTTGGAGTCAGTAGGGATTTTTAAAAATGTTTTTGAAAGAAATCTCTCAAATATTTACAGTAAAAGCAATAATATTTGTGAAATATTAACACAATTTAAGATAAATGTTTTCTATTTGAATACATTTTAAAATTCCTGTGATGGCAAAACTGAATTTTCAGCATCATTACTTCAGTCTTCAGTGTCACATGATCCTTCAGAAATCATTCTAATATGCTGATTTGGTGCCCAAAATCATTTCTTGTGCTGCTAGATATTTTTGTGGAAACCATGATACATGATTACATATTTGAAATAGAAATCTTTTGTAACATTATGTATTTACTGACACATTTGATCAATCTAATGCATCCTTGTTGAAAAAAAAAAATATTAATTTATTTAAAAATAAATAAATAAATAAAAAATATGAGAATAAGCTCTGTAGAGTTGATTTTCAGTACAACCTCAATTTTATTGAATTTAATTTTATTTAATCAGTATTATTTATATAATTATAGTATAATCTACATTTAAGACCCTGTATGCAGTTATTTTGTTAATATTTTGTAACTCGTGATATACTGTGAATATTGAGGTCGCAGGCACTGCAGTGCACAATTCAGAATACATCACAATACACTTTTAACAGTAATGTTAAGAAATAAGTACTAAGATTATGAAGAATTGAAACTTGATCATTTAGAGGGCTTTCCGGGACCTGTATTTATTGTTTGTTGATGGTAATTATTGGCATAAGCAGACAAGTCAAAACTCTCTCTCTCTCTCACTCTCTGGTTAAGCCACTCATTTCCCCCTACTTTTCCACTGCAGACTTCAACCAGACACTAAAGATAAACATCAGCAGTGAGACCCAAGGCTGCACGACTAAGCAACAACTCACAAATACCCTGAAAGAGATTTTTTCCATGAACACATTCTCTTTTTTTTCCTCATAAGTAACCTTTTTGTCAGGTTTCAGACGTTATTTTTTCCTCGTGTTATTTGCGAGGCATCAATGAATCAGTTTGAGTCAGTGGAATAATCCCTCTGTGTTGCATATGATTAGTCAGCTCAAACTCTAGAAGGCCAGCAGGCCTCTGAGCCATAAACAGGCAGTGCTGTGTGCTTTCTAGACTGGAAGCTTTAGAAAGACAGTATGAAAGGCCTGTTCAACGGCCGTCTGAGCCCTAGTGTGGACAGAGCTCTACTTAGAAGGTGTGGCACATCCTGAGAGAGTGGAACACATGCACATACACATCAAGACTGATTTCCTGTTGCCCTGCCTGCACAACGCTCTCATAGTAGTCCTAAATCCAATATTAACTAACTGCAGAACCGCAGAGCCATATGTCACAGCAGTTTCAGTGGCAGACCAGCAGTCTCAGACCGGAAGTTAGGGTGAAGATTATAGCATCCTTAAGGTTACGTTTATTGGTAGAGTTGGGTTGGGTATTCATTATGGTGGAGCTTATAGTTATAGTAAGGGTCAGAGGTGGCCTTTGCAATTCAGAGGCCCATTTCAAATAAAAAGTTGGAGAAAAAAAGACAGACAAGCATTACATGCAATGCGACTGCAATTACTTTATTATCTCTGTTATATTTAATAATGTTATCTCATATTTCACTCTTAATAGTCTGTTTATAAATGCATTCAATCTACAGCTATCTACGCATTCCATATTATTAACCATAATGAAATGACACTTTTATATATGAAACTAAATCACCAGTAGGTGGTGGCAACTCATTGGCTGCATCCGAAAACTTAAAAAAATGCTGCCTTCAGAGGACACATTCCAAGGTAGGAAGGCATCAAGGCACGTCTGAATCCAATGTCAGCTTCACTTCCTGTCTCCTGAGACACCTTCATCTAATTGATTTTTGAAGGCAGCTTAGATGTATCCTTCGCTGGCTTTGATATCCCACAATCCTGTGCTTTCCATTCGGTGACATGTGAGCAAAAAAAAGAAAGATGGCATCTTAAAGTTGCAATTTCTGTCAGTTTGTGTGTAAATGTACGTCTTTGACCAACATTTTCCACTTCTGATGTAATTTCTAGCGAGAAACTACTGTAGTAATTAAATATTTGTTTAGTTCTCACCAAAGCTCACTTTATTTTGCTGTAGATCATTAAACTGTTTCGCTGCCTCAGAAGTCTGTCCGAAATCAGTTTCGTGAGGTACTTTCGTGCACAAATGCTGCCTGCAGAGTCATATCCTGTAAGGCAGCGAGGCAACAAGTCAGCTGCCTAAGTTTTCGAATGCAGCCATTATCTTAAAAAGTGAGTCATTGAATCATTCAGTCAAACGATTCATTCAAAACGTGTAATGCAAGTTCACACTACAGGATTTTAAACCCGATTTAAGACTGATTTGCAAGTCAAAGAGCTTACCGACGAGTCGGGCTGTGATTGGGGGCAAATCAGCGGGTGATCAGTGCTCGCCAATCTTTATGTGTGAACTACTCAACGACGCATCAAAGAGGCTCGCCAATGCCTCGCAGACACCAGGCATATCTAGCATGATAAATATCTGCCGACTGTCAGCCAACTCGACATCCCGTGGTGTCAAGTGTTGCGACGAGCTACAGCCAATGAGAGAGCAAGGCATGGGTTGAGGTCACAGGAAGAAAAACAGCATCAGCAACATGGCTTCAAGAAAAGTGTGGACACAAGAAATGGAGCAAAATTTAATTGAACCGTGGCAGATTTTTCAGAACAGATCGTCGCGCAAACAGCTTGCAGCGCTAATTTCTTCCTAATGTCCATTTTCCTGTTTCATGCATTTCCCATTCCACTTCTCGTGTGTGTTTTTGTGACAAAATGAGGTTTGGGAACCGGATAAGGTGTTTGGGTGACAGAGTTGTTGCTAGCTTGTGTAGTGTGTGACCCCCTGTTGTGCGGATCATTTGCGTAGTGTCACGTAGTGTGAACACCCAACCTGATCTCATGGCAATTCGTACGCATTTTACGAGGTGGCTAATTTGTACGAATTCATACGACCTCACTCGTACGAATTAATACGTTTTTTGCTAAATCGTACGTATTTTATGAGTTGACAAATTTGTATGAATTAATACGAATGACCTACCCCAAACCCCGCCCCTAAATCTACCCGTCACTGGGGTTTAGACAAATCGTACGAATTCGTAAGAGTGAGGGCGTACGACTTCATACGAATTAGCCACCTCGTAAAATATGTACGAATTGGTCGTGAGATAGCGTTGGAACACCACAAGGACTTCAAGACTCCAGATTTACAGACAGCAAGGCATGCAGTCTAAACAGCACAGCAATCTGTCAATATGTCAAACTAGCATTCAAAGACTACAGATTTTAGCCCAGGATCAGAGGAATCTTTTAGGATTCTCAAAATTTGTCTCAGATGGCCAAATCATGGTCAAAATTGGCTGCTGTCCTGAAATGGCTTTTGCTGTGGTTAGACATATTTCCCTAAATCAGTGAATTAAACAAAACATTCTTAAAAAGGAAATTACTTTGACATTGGTATTCACAGTCCTCCACTGATATTGATATGTGGGGAGGAAAGACCTGTGCCAATGAAACATGCAATTTGCATACGTCCTCAGCATGAACTTTAGCAGCAGAAATCCTACGGGTATAAATCGTACTTTATTTTCACCATACTTGCGTCACAAACTCAGAGAACTGATTTTTCAGTTTGTTCTTGTGTAAATCAGCCTTCACGATAGGCTAAACGACTACCACAGCACGTACACTGAAGCAGAGCGGTAGCTTCGCTGTTTTGTCAATGCAAAATTTCCCTGTGGACTCATTAAATCAGGGATTCTGATTCCAAGGGACATTTCAACACTGATGTATCACAGTAAACCCATACTTTGTGAAATACCAGTGTGTAGACAGACACTCTGCTCTCTCTCGTTGTTTAACAGATGCTAGACTCTTGAATGCACATTTATCTTATACTGCTGCCAGTGACTGCAATAACAGATCTTAAATTATTTATTGTTGCACACAGATAGCAGCAGCAGCACAATTAAACAGAAACATATCCTAGTGGGCATTCTGCTACAATTATGACAAATTTGTGTTTTGGTGGGTTTATTTTTATATTTTATTTTATTTTTTATATTTTATTTCTGTTAAGAACAATGTATAAATGTATATTCTTTGTGATGTGCTGCTTGCTTGCAGTGTAAATAAAGCTCAGAGCATAAAGATACTACTGTAACTCTTTTCAAAGAACTACTGCATTACTAATGCAGACATCTAAGCTTTGGCTTAGCTTTCCATGGCCAGGAAAGGTCAGGAAATAGTTTAAGGATGATGTGGATATTTGGTTCTCAGTAAATCTGTGTTAAGATAAGAGTTAAGTGTGCAGAGAAAACATCACTGTTTCCAAGCTCTTACTCATATTTTAAGAATGTCCATTGTCCATTTGGTTCATATTTTTGTCATGCTGTCATATGTAAGACTCCATATGTTTCCTAACAATAATTCACAAATGGTCATTCAAAAAATAAAATGGTAACACTTTACAATAAGTTCTCATTTGTTAAAATTATTTAATGTATTACCTAACATGAACTAACAATGAGCAATACATTTATTACCCCAATTATTTAATCTTTGTTAGTGTTAGTTAATAAAAATACAGTCCTTCATTCTTTGTTCATGTTAGTTCACAGTGCATTAAATAATGATAACAAACTTTTGATTTTAATAATGTATTAGTAAATGTTGAAAATAACATGAACTAATATTAATAAATGCTGTAAGAAGTATTGTTCCTTTTGAGTTCATGTTAACTAAAGTAGTTAACTACAGACTAACCTAATAAACTGACTTCCCCCTCGGGGTTTGGGAGAAGTCTTGAAGGAGATTGTGTAATGGGCCAGCTCTCCCTGGGAAAGTAAGTGGGCGAACCACAAACCAAATCCAAATACATATATCAGTCTCAGTCTACATCGAAATACTGTGTCCTGACTGAGTCAGCCATGCTGCCCCCCCTACCCCTTTATTATTATTATTATTATTATTACTACCTCTTAGATGTATTATTTATTTATTCCCCTCTTCTTTCTTCTCTCTCTCTCTCTCTCTCCTTCTCCTTCTTCAAACACTCTGCTTTACATATATATTGATATATACAAGATGGAGATAAACACATGCACAACAACCTAGCACCTACACTTCACATAATCACTCACAAAACCTATACTTTCTTGTTTATTTGTTTTCTCTTCTTGTTTGTTGTTAGGTTGGTTTTGTATTTACAGTGTTGTCCTCCTATATTTTGTCTTATTATGTCCTGTCCTACAAATAAAAAATTAAGTAGTTAATGTTAACTAATGAAACCTTATTGTACGGTGTTACCAATATAACGTATGTGATGTTTGAAATAGCTTTTGGCTTTAGTTGAAACTAAATGGCGATGAACTATTTTAAGAATGCTATGCTTTTCCAATTCTAGCGTTAATTCATACTCATAGAAGACTAGAGGTTGCAGAGTGGTGTTCCTAAAGAAAATGGTTATTAATTCATTTTCTGCCTTTTCACTTGTTTACTATGCCTGCATGGCCAAAGAACAAATACCCTTGGAATATTTTGGTTCTCCCTTAGTATTTTGCTGTTGAAATAGAGTATTTTGGTCTAGAAATGGCGCTAGAAATGACAGTTGAGTCATTTTATTTTGTTTAGGAATGATTGTTTTAATGTCATTTACTTTGTAATTTTTTTTTCCAACCTTTACTCATATTCTATTTTTGTTTTATTTTTAAAATATTAAAAATAGTACCAAAAAATAAAAATAAAAATAATAAATTAAATGTCAACTGCATGGACAACGGCCTATTCTGCTAAACCTGCTTCTTTTTTTTTTTCTTTTTGAGTGAATAATGCCACTGTTGTGCTCCAGGATCACAGCTGGCTGTCAAAAGCTGCTTTTTATATTGACTGTCTCTTCACACAGAGGACCTTTTTTCTTAGTTTGGTCTTGGTCTGGTAATATCCAGATACATTTGGAATTTTTAACATCCTGCAATAATGAGATGACCAATTCTGACAAAGCCAAATTTGGGCTTTAATGTCAACAAGCAATTTAAAATGATGACCACACATAAATAAGATGTCCACTTGCTTCCCTTTTTGTGAAATAATGATCCTTTAGTTTCTTTTCAGAAAAAAAGGAAAAGTTGTTTCCAGACACACACAAATATACACACATTCACAGGCAGATCATGTCTCATCTTATGAGTATGGATGTTTTTTGTCCTCATCAAACTTTGTTTTTCAAATGGAGACATCTAAAATCAATAATCTCAGTTAGCTTTTCCAAGAGGGTATATGTTCAAATAAGCCAGGTGATGCCACAAGTACCTCAGTGTAAGCAATGTCCCAGTGTGTTACAGTGTGCCAGTGTGTCTCTGCTATGCATATTTTAATCTACATACAGTATAAAAACCTCATCACATTTCACACTTGGTTTTCCTTTAACAATGCATCAAGGAAATAATCTATGACTAAATAAAATGTTTTTCTTCAAGCAAACTAAAAGATTTGTTTAATAGTTTCTGTTCACTGTCTACAAACCTGTACCCAAAGAGTTTCATGGTCGGTTCACAAACTTTCTGTACAACTTGGGCCAGTTTGAATGGTATACTACGCCGCCATTTCTCCACCTGTTCTGATGAGTTTTTTTGGGTGGAATACACACCACTTGCCTCCGTTGATGCATGTGTGTTCCTCAGGATCCAGTCCCGTGCTTGTGTCGTCATCGGAATCCCTGTGAAATTGTACATTTCTGCTGCTTTCTGCATGGGGTTCCTGGCAATATCCTCGTAACGTACTAACATATAACGGTTTTTCAGCCATTTCGGCTGACTCAAGCCCAACTCGGCAGAGATGCGGATGTTGTTACAGTTTCCTTCGAGACGTTTGACCTCCTCATCCTCTATAGGCACATCCCCATTAACAGCCCAACTTTTCCAGTTGTGGTACTTACCGGCAAAGGCCACCATCCTTGATGCCAGGATGGCTCGAGGGTCTCTCACCAACTGTATGAATTTGATATCCAACCGAGGGTCCTCTACTAGAGAGCGAAGTGTGTCTAGCTGCCGGACCCTCACTGTTTTGATCACCCTGTGCTGTTTTCCTAGGCAGGCCTCAGACGCCAAGGTCAGATTGAGCGGTCCGCAACGCCTTGTCTTGCAGTGGTACCTCTCAAAAACGTCTTTTACAACCGGAGTGCAGACTTGCTCCTCACACAAGGCCATACTGGACTCTCTGCGGAACAGGGCAGGGGTGACGTGGTCCCATGGAGGAGGGCTAATGAAGCGCTCCAACATGGAGAAGTTACACAAGAAGAGATGCTGCAGGACATCCCTGTACACCCAAACAGAAGTGCTGGCATTTGTGCCACTCGTGCCAATCGATAGCATCCTCTCCACGTGCCAGAGTGGCTCAAAGAGGTAAAACATGTTGCCACCCTGTTGGTTAAAGAACTCGCCCACAAAAGAAGATCCTGTACGAGTAGTGGCCATCAAGAGGATGTGCTTTCGACCTGCCTGAGTGCCATTCTCAGAATAAATGCCCTCTGGATAGGAACTGTTGTCCTCCATTACTACCAGAGCATCGTAGGGCACTGGAGGCTCTGGCGTCAGTGGGCTTCGTCGGAGTGTTAGCTTGTCTGAGACCCTGCGAATATTACAATATTATACAATTTAAAATTAATAAAAATAAATATATATATATATATATATATAAAATGTATATTCACATTCTCACCTTGAAATAATGTTGTTTTCTTTTTCAATGATGACAAGTGCCACAATGCAGATAATGATGACTGCATACTTGTTCCTCATTCTCAAATTAACTTCTATTTAGGAAATGCCTCCACAGACTGCTAAATAGTCACTGCTGCCAACTGTTTTGGGTTCATCTCATGTCACAACCTGGGTCTACAATTCATCTGCAATAAACAAAATCAAGACAAGAGTTTTGGCACCATTTCCACACAGACATAAAACTCACTAACACACCAGCCCTAGGTATTGATTTCAAGCGTTGACAGATTTATACCGTTTGGCACAGGAGACAGACAATTTCAGCTTTGTTCCCAAACAAGCAGCCTGCACTGTCATCACCTGTCCAGTAATTCCACTAATGTGGAATGATGAGAGATGATGATGAGTTCTACAGAATACAATGTCTCTCTTTGGTTACTGCTTACTGTGGATCACCATGAATCATCAAAAAGTAGTACTTCTTTAGCATTTTTTTTAATGCTGAAATATTAGTACTAAAACCATTGTTCAGAAGGTTTGGATCGTTTTTTTTTTTTATGTTTTTAAAATAATAATAATCTTTTGTGCTCACCAGGGGCCTGTACCACGAAGCCGGATTAGCTGGTTAGCCAGGTAGGTTTTAGATTAGTTTGCGCCAATCCTGGGTTTTAGGTATCATGACTTGGCTTTTAGCGGCGTTCATCACCATAGTAACTTACGCTTCACAGTGTCACGATCACCGTCTGTTCCTGTCAGTTCCTGGACTTCATTTCCCATAATCCTCCCTTCCAACCACATGCACACTCCACACCAATCACCAATTGCCACACACACCTGCAGATGATTACCTGGACTATTTAAGTCACACACACACACACTCTCTCACCGCGAAGTCTTGATTTGCCCCGGTGATCATTACTAAGCGTTTTCTTGTGGACTGTTTCCTGGTTTCCGTCGGATTGTTTATTCTTTGTGATTCTCTGCTGCCTGCCCTGAACCTTGCCTGTGTACTGGACTGTGTTTGTTTGCCGCCTGCCCTGATCTCTGCCTGTGACCCGAAACTGTTTGTCTGCCGCCTGCCTCGACCATTGCCTGTCCTTGTTTATGTTCCTGCCTTTGCCCCTGTCTACCTGTGTAAATACTGTTCTTAATAAAGCTGCAAATGGATCCCCGCTCTGCCGACTCATCCTTACACACAGCTAACCTGCTCCTGGGCAGGTTATGTTCTGGTTTAGAGATCTCAAAGCCAATCAGATGTGAGCAAACTGACACTGACACATCCAACGCAATAAAGTCACTCCCCCAGTTTCTCTTCCTCCAAATTAAAGATCACTATATAGCAAAAAAATATTTAACAATAAAATTGTCTGGCTTTAATGATAATTACTTAGAATTATTTTATGATTTATATATGATTTATATGATTATTATATGATATATATTATTATTCATTACACACAAGCGATTTTAGTTTAGCAGTTATTATTAAGCATTTCGTTTTAATGAAGATCATTTCTTTTATTTGTCCTCTTTCATGGACAAGTATTTTCGTCAGTGTAAATGAGTTTAAATACTTTATTTTCTTTAATCTCTTAACCTTCAGCAAAAGAGTTTTGAATCGCACTGGCTCTCTCGCGAGAAGTGAATCACAGTTTCTCTCTGTTGCAAGGCATGTGATTGGCTGTTGACCGCTGATGTCACGCATTCATGTGCACGCGCTCCACAAACTCAGGATCAAAGCCCGAGTTGACAGAGAAAGTTGATGATCAGCATCATGGTACCAACAAAGCCGGATTGGAGTGGTTTGGTTTTGTCAACTCGAAACTAATCCTACAACCCTGAGTTTGTTCAACTACCATCATGGTACAGGCCCCAGGACTGCATTGTTAAAACAACAACAACAACAATGTAAAAACAGTAATCTGTGAAATATTATTACAATTTAAAATTACTGTTTTTTAATATATCTTAAAATGTCATTTATTCCTGTGATGCAAAGCTAAATTTTCAGCATCATTAGGACTGTTCAGTGTCACATGATCCTTCAGAAATCATTCTAATATGCTGATTTGCTGCTAATTCTTCATTCTAATATGAAACATTTCTTATTATTGTCAGTGTTGAAAACAGTTGTGCTGCTTAATATTTTTGTGAAGACTGTGATACATTTTTTCCATGACTTGTTGATGAAAAGAATAGCATTTATTGTGATGAAACGGTAATCTATCCGAATGAGAATGGAGTGATCCACAAGCTTCACAACAAAACTCTAAGGAGCAAACAGGAAACTAAATCATAACTCAGTAGCTTTGGTTTTGCCTCAAGGCAATCCACAGTCAAAAGGAAATGACACTTCCTATTGCAGCAAGACTAAAATGCCTTTATTAAATCTTGGAAGCCAGATGTAGATTTATTTGTTATTTTTATTTTTTTGACAATGAACCATTTTCTTTTTTTGAGAAAAGAGCTAGGTATACAGTTCGTAGTAAACAATATGGCGAGTGTCCTCTGCAGATGGTTTAAAATGATCTGTTGTTGTATAGCATTTAATTAATGTGCTTTTCCATCCATCTTAGGAAAGCTGACTGTAGCTACACTGAATTTCTCAGCTTCCCTTTCACCAAGGGTTCAGGACCTCTGAATTCCACAAGCCATTTGTTCACTGTACTGCGTGTTGTGGGGGTAGTTTTGCTTTACCTGTTTAAATAAACCTTTTTATGAAGGTGACAAGGACTTAGTCTTATTCTTTCATCATCAAAGTTATATCACTAAATTTAAAACGGAAATAGTTAGAGATTTGAATACAGAGGTTTAAATTTGCTTTATGACAGTTCTAATGAAAGTATTAATGTATATATAACAGACTCTTTATTTGTACTGAGTATAAAAACTGAAGGGAAATGGTAAAGGAACGACACCATTACACCACTAAATAAATTGGGCTGTTACGTTGCAATAAAACCAGCAGCTTTAGGGCATGTTTGACCCCAGATAACCCCACCGACTAGCTTTGAGTGTGTGAGCTGCCATAACCTGCCGCAGCTCTGTTCAGGACTGTTGTTTACCAGCAGCAATGCTATGTGTTACCTTCAAAGCAAGGCAAACAACACCAGTTGACAGGGGTTAATCTGGACCATATCAAGAATACATCTGTGCAAATAAACCGACCAGACCTCTGCCAGACAGCGGCTTTTATGAATGTGACATTTTCCTAAACCATGCTAAAAACGCAAGGAGAGACAGTGTAATATTGTAGTCGTGAAGTAAGACGTGTACCAGTGGGAAAACTGTCATAGGTAAATGCCATGCAATTTGTCTGCACAAAGAGTAGCATTTAGGATATGACACAATTTTCGAGCCGTCAAGGAATGATAGTGTGCAGTCTAAGTAAATATAAACCAATTATGTGAGCTTATTATGCCATAGCCGTCAAACTGTCAGGCACGGCGGTTGAGCTGAGATCTTTACATATTCAAAAACCACTGGAGCATTTGACAAATCTGATGATCTGCTCAAGCAGAAATGGACATCACTCTGTTCATCATTCCCATACAAATTGCATTAATGGCTTCTCTTACAGCCTTATAGATGTGTTTGAATAAAATGCTTAAATAGACTCACTGTAGCAGTATTTCGGTTTAATTTTCTTTGTGTAAAAATACTTTATTTTTTCCCTAGAGATGGAAGATTCACATCAGTAGCTTTTTAAAATAAAATACAGTGCACCTAATGTATTCAGACTGGTCTGTGACATATGGTCAATCATTTTAAACCTTTGGGATAGCACCAGTTTTTATCCAGGAGTATTACATGGATATAATCTAGTGTCATTTTCTGTCAGAAAACATGACACAGGAAGTGAGTTAGCATGGGTATCAGAGAGGTGTGTGCAGTCTGGGGCCAGGGAGCATGTTTCATCCTTGTGTTTTTGTCTTGTTTCATTACTGAGCGCTTTGCGGTTCAGCAGTGCGTGATAGCGCCTTCTGGGAGATAGGCAGTGTTTAGCTGGAGTTCTTCTATATGAGATAAATCCACTATCACCAGTGACAGGCTCACTTGTGCTGCCTGGGCCCACAAGTTGCAGCTGTAGCAGCGGTGGTGGAGGAGGGGAACGGGAACAGGGGGTGCATTTGTCATGGATATATCACAAAATGTAAACCTTAAAGAGACGTGGCACCAAATGGCTTCTCTCTCACACACACACCGTTCTTTCACTTGCTGTTTTGAAGTAATCAATGCGGACTAACAGAAGATTGAGCATGATGACAGCAATCTAACTACTAAATAATATACAGTATGGTAACATGATTGATGCATTGTAAAAAACAAACTAAATATAAAACGTATATTTTAATTGCTGCCTTAAATGTTTATATCAATTCAAAGTGGTGTCAAAGTCACGGTCGGCAGCAATAAGTTCCTTACTCTTTCAACCACTTTGAATTTCATTCATGATAAAGAAAATTTTAATGAAAATAAATATGTAAAAACTCATAAAATCAAGTAGAAAGTTAAATGGATGTAAACAAAGATGTCACGTGACTTAAAAAAAAAAGTATGTTTTGTTTTCAGGAAATATGTAGACTGATAAAAAAAAAAAAAAGAAATAACAAATCTGTGTATTATGACTTAAGTCATACATCTTTTAGATTTTAAAAATTGGTCCACATCAGTTTTATATCAAGCTGTGATTTCCTGTGATACTTTATGAAATGACAAATTCCTTAAATTAACTCGACTATCAGAGTCATTTTATCATAAGGCTACAATTCTTGCGAGAACAATAAGATAGATAGATAGATAGATAGATAGATAGATAGATAGATAGATAGATAGATAGAACTCAAATATTACTATTGTATTGTTGTAACTTTGGCAGTTGTAAAAGTTAATACAGAGCGAAAGTGGTAAAAATAAATCCACATTACTGGACTGATAGCAGCTGGACTGGAAAAAAAATAAAATAATTTTAAAAAATTACCTCACTGCCTGAACGAGTCTTCAGTGGTTCATCTGGAGCATCCTGAATGATCGCGCCTGGTACACATTGTTCCTGTGCGTAGGCTATGTGAAGACTCCAAAATAGGTACTGCACTTATCTACGTGAGTGAAAACACTAACTACGCTAAAAAGTTATTATGTGATTTATAATCCGTACTTCATACCCTGATCATCGTATTTCCACGAACAAAAGGAGATCATTCAATGAAAAGGAACTTCCAACTTGGAATTCCAAGGAACTCATAAGTTGAAGGGTCCCAAAGTCATTTCCAGACTCTCACGACATTGAAGTAATGTCTTTTATTAACGTATTTCCATTTGCGCTTTTCTCGGGTGCAGCATGCTGGAAAACGTGTCCATTACTCGGCGGTCTCAAAGTTTGGGCTATCCCTGGATACACGGTCACGTGGTCAAAAAAGAACCCCCAGTGTGAGTGTTCACAAGGGCTTTTCTGTTTGAGGAGGGCCCTGGGACACTCCTACGTGGATTCCTTCACCCCCCTTTTGCAGTGGGGAGTCGATGGGGCTAGGATAAAACACGCTGCGGTAATTTACCTGAACTTGTACACTCAGTGAATGAATAATGGGTCGAAACAACTGTTTGAATTACGACGCATCTCAGTGTCCATTTAAAAAAGTCTTTGTAACATGGTTCCTGCCAAAAGTTATTGTTAAACTGTAAATCATAGCAAATTACTATGGGATCTTTTTTAAACAGTGTAAGACGCTTTCTATAGTAGTTATTTATTTAGATGACAGTGCTGGCAATCAATTATCAGTTTTAGTGTAGACTATGTATTTATAGCAGTGCTCTTTTTTCGTGTACTTTTGTGTTTGACTTTTCGTGTTTGATGTGCTTCTGATTTTGCACCGAATGACCCCTCATGGATCAATGAAGTATAGACTCTTGAAATATCTTGTAGTACCACGAGGAGAGCCTCGAAACGTTCAGCAATAACGTTATGTAACCACGTGAGGGCGGTGATATACAGTTTTACTGACAATATTTCAATTAACTACAATGACTAATCACATTCTTAGCTCTTTTGCTGTTGAATGGCCCAATTGCCTATAAGCATACCATATATACTGATTCCAAAAGCTATACGTACTGCCAAGCTGGGTCTTATCAAACCACTATAAAAGTGCCGAGCTGTGTATTTGAGGCACTGTTCTTGTCTTATTTAAACGGTGTAAATGAGGTTTATAGCTATTTTTCTGCAGTGTGTGTTTGCAACTTTATCCTCTCTATAATAACTTAGGGGAAACATGGGAGAAAATTATTAGGTTGGCTGACCATGTAAAAGCTTAAACTCTGAGCTATAATACATAATATATTTTCAAATGAAGTTTGTGAGAAGATTAAAATGACCCAAATATGTTGATGTCCCAGACTTTGCATCCAGTCCAAAGCTTATTTGTAATCCAAGATGTAACATTCAAACATGTGGATTGAAGATTTCAGATCTTTACATTTTTTAATAGTTATTAGTATTGAAACTGGGATTCTGATGAAATAGCTAATCTGTCCCAGTGGTCCCAGTTTAGATGTCCCCAGTGACCTTGTCATAGCACATATGATTTGCACATGCATTCTGAAATGCTGAAATTGATTCATTAATAAATATCGAGTTGTTTACATTATATTTAGTAGTAATTATGATTTTCTGTCTATTTTGTATAAAATATCACTGCTATCATTTAAAATCACTATGGCAGACCCTGGATGTCATTTGAGGTTTCTTTCCATTGTGAACTTTTTTTTCTTTCTTTCTTTTTTTAATGTGCATGTCCCATTTTAGACCATGCCAGGATAATCACAATAAAAGCGATATCTAAGACCTTTTATAGTCACGTCAGAAACACATTTAAGAAGATGATAATATTTTGCATAAATGGCAAATCTGCCTGTCATTCAAGGTTTCTATTCTGTCACATAATCCACACTGCTGATGTATGACTGACGCACATGATCACAATATACAAGACATTTCCAGGGGTTAATCTTACAATAAACTGGATTTTGACCTACTTTTCTGTTTGTTTGTTTGTTTTCTCTCTCTCTTTCTCTGATTGAAAAAACTAAATGGAAATGCAAAGAGTTTCCTTTTTATGTTATATATCAAAATGATCATAGTTATTTGTAATTTCATTATCTAGACAAAGCAAGAGCATTGCAACAAATCTGGTAATCATAAGCATTATCAAGGCAATATTTTCATGGTCATATTAAGGTAATCGGTATGTTCAAATCTGCCCAGATTCCAGTCTTTTCTGTGGTGCACATGCAGAGATGCTTCTGGTTTGTGTGTCCCTGTAGACTGGCCCTGAACACTACATGATGATGAAGGATTATTGTAGGTTAATCTGCTTGCCTGCCATCTGCCTGCTCCAAACAAATTAATCCTGAAAGCAAAGCCACACTCACAAATGTAGATGAAGGTAAATTGGCAGGTGTTTCATTTTGTGATCCACACAGCTGCTCATCTGAGCAAAAAGTAATATGAAAACAGTTTCAGTTCTGTATGGCAACTGGATTCTGAAACATTATTAGAACTTGCATTGTGATTCAAGTCAATAATACCATTCAAAGCCACTTTCACCCATACCTATCTTACTGACTTAAATTTATAACAACAAACACTATATTTATGCATATAGTTTGTTTTCTACTAAATAATCCACATTAACTCTTGACTTGGAGGAAAAAAGGGAAACTTGATTGTAAAAGATTTTGTTTAGCGTTAAATTTCAACTTATTTGAAGCATAATTCAGTGTTAAAAAGTGTGAGATATGGTGAAATGGAGGCTTTTCTTAATGCTGATGATGAGTATTAGATTACATAACTTTACATTTTAAATGTGACCTGAACATGTAAATGACTTGTTTTTTGTTTTGTTTAAAATCAGGTGACTCTTTTTATAATACTGTATTTCATCCAGTATTAATTGGTTTCTTTGAGACAGAGATCTCTAAATGTGGGATTTCAGTAGTACTACATCTAAGAAGATGGTCTCTAACCTGTCATATCAGGTCAGGTGTGCTACTCGTGAAGCCCTCTAGTGGCCATTAGTTGCCATGCTGCAAAGATGGGCTTCTAAAAATGGGCCCAGGGTTAAGGCGTGTCATGGGATTAGGCTCTTAGCACCTGTCTTAGCTCTACTCAATCTGAAATAAACACCCTTAGACGGACTCCTCCGTAGCTCTCTTCACTAGTACGCTGTCTGCTGTAAATGCTTTGCTTTATTAGGATGAAGAATGCTATGGAAATACAGTTTTCATCATTTCTTCTGCTAGCGCATTTCTGCTTTGGTATGTATTCTTGAAAACCTTTGAATCCGGATGTGACTCAGGCGATTAAATATTCCTTTAGTTGATTATGTTATACTGTTGACTGATGTATATAATCTTGACACTGTTGTCTACTTCTTTGATGTTTCTCCCTCATTTGCATCACCTTTATTCCTGCTTGACAGTAGGAGGTGAGCAAATACAGACTTGTCTGAAAGAAAACTACATCTAAATCTAAATTTAGATATAAATTCATTTCATAAATGAATTTATATAGTGAAATAGATTTGGTAAAGCAGGGGATGTTGAGGCATTTATGACGTAAGGCACCTGTAATCCCAGACAAGTGGATAGAGAGAGTCATTAGTGTTATTACATTATGCAGTGTGTGATCAACCTGATGTCAGTAAAATGGCAAATATTGTGATAGGTACAGTTGTTGTACTTGTCCTCATAAGTCTGGTTACGTTACACTGTTAATTGAGGTATGTTAATCTGATTATTGTTGTTTATAGCACAGATTGACTACGCACCCTATTTCTATGATAATGGGCCCAACAGTAACAACGGTAATATGGCAATGTTCAATCTCCCAGAGGATACGCCAAAAGGTAAGGTAAAACTTTTGTACCGTCTGATTAGAAGACTGTTTAATGTCTCCTCTGTCTTGGTGTAAACAGTATTAACATGGCCACTGCTGTTTCCAAACACCAAGTGTCTTGAGCTTGGCACAGGGTTGGCGATTTTGCCCTTTGACCCTTGTTGTTGTGTTATATTACTATGTTACTAGTATTGTGGTATATTACTGAAAGTAGGCTAGAGATCATAAATTAGCATATTATACTGTTTCAAATGGACTGTTTACATTATTTAAAAAATAATGGAAGGCCCCATGACTTCTCCAGTTGTTTGTGATTTAGCTTGGCATAATGAGAAAAATGTATATTCATATTAAAAAATGCCCATGGAGTCTTTTCTGGACACTTTTACAATAGTCTTCCTCATATATCCAGGTTTTTCAAGAACCTTGGTTCCTCAAAGAAGAAAAGCAAAAACAATTGAGGCGTTGAATTAAAATAAGAAATATCTTGATTTTTAATTGTTTCAACTTATGTTAATGTATGTTTTGTCTTATTTAAAACCATTTTAAGTCTTTTTAAGCCACGCATTGCTTTAGATGTCATTTTGACATGAATTCGACTTGATTTGAACAGAAATAACTGCTTACAACTGTACATTACAGGAACACATATATACGTTCTTAATGGAACTGACCCCGAAGACCAGCCAGTAAAGTATGGAATGACCTTTGAACCCGGACACAAAGAATATTTTCGTGTTCATCCCAAATCTGGAGCAGTAACTCTAATAGAGGAACTCGACAGAGAGGTACATTTCGAAATACGTATCAAGTTTTACATGTGCTGAGAACATTACAGTGACCATCTGTTTATTATCACAGGAACAAGATGAAATTGAAGTCTTTGTCAGTATCTCAGATGGCCTTAATAAAGTAAGTATTGTTGATTTATGAGTCTTATCCATTGTATGTGGTGAGTTTTGCGGTAATTTTGTTTCTAATGCTCTGGTGTCCTGTTAGGTAGTTGAAAAGGTTTCGGTTATTGTCATGGATGCCAATGATGAGAGACCACAGTTTCAGAACATGCCTTCCATCGTAGATGTGCCAGAGGTGAGGAATCTTGTCTCAGAGAATCTGTATTTAATTATTCTTTACTAAATCATTTAGGTTCCAATAGAATATGTTTTGGAAAATGGCCAGCAAAATGATTTGGATTTGAACGTGATATGTATAAACAGGCATGTTTGAAAACTGTATATGTGTGTTTGCACAGAACACTACATCTGGGAGCAGCATCTACAAAGTGCAGGCAGTGGACAGAGATGCCGGATCAGGGGGATCAGTCACTTACTTCCTCCAGGTAAAATGTGGCATCCAGTTGAAAGATCAAACATGAACTCAAGGTCAAATGAAAGTACAGGATTACTTTTCCCTCTGTTTTCACCCTTTTGTTCATTACTGCAAAGTCTTTGATAGAATATCCATATAAACTGGTCATAATTTAAGTAAATCTATAAGCACATTTGAAATTGCATTTATAGGGGTCATATGATGCTATTTTAAAAGTTCATTGTTTTGTTTATTGGGTGTAATAAAATAGATTATGGTAAGGGGCATGCTTTAATGTTCAAAAAACACATTATTTTTCACATTCTGTACATTATTGCAGTACCTCTATTTCCAGTCTGTCTGAAATGCGTTGATTTCTACACAGCCCCTCCTTCCGTGCTCTGATTAGACAGCAGACCCAGTGCGTTGTGATTGGCCAAACACCTCAAGCGTGTGTCTGAAATGTAACTCCCCTTACCATAATCGTGAGCTTTTTAAGGCTTCTAAAGCATTTGTAAACACACAGTTGTTAATAATAATAATGTTGATGGTATTTTACCATATCAGTTCGAACCCGAGTCAAAATTTTGAAAATGCAGATGATCAAGCCGATCAATCGTAACAAACTTTGAGCATGTCTTGAGCAGAACATTTCACAGTGGTAAGTAGTCTTTGTATATAGCCGGTGCTCTCCTAGGTTCAGGAAGCTGTCTGTAAAATGTGCTGTGCACAAGCTTTAAAAATAAATCTTAACCTCTGATTAACCTCTGAAAGCAAAAGGGGTTTTGCTTTTGCATCCAAACACAACACCTCACCTTCTGTCTTTGCGTATGCCTTTGGGCGGGCATTAGGCTAATATTTCACATTGTGACATAGATGTTTGAGGAAATAGTATCTGGACTTCAATCGAGGCTTTTTATCCAGGTCTGGATCAGATCGAGCAGATCTTATATATGCACAAACACATACATTACACACTAAAGGAAAAGGAAAACATTAAAAAGCATCAAATGACCCCTTTAAATGTGATTTACAGCACAGGCTTGCTGTATGGTTCCAGATAAATTACTGCCACAGTAGACTGCTTCAGTCTGGTCAGATGAGTTTTTATATTTCCCATTACAACACAGTATGGATATTTCATCCCTTTTGCTTCATACTATTCACAAGCTTATAGACATATGGAAATCCATATAGAGTTACATTAGAATCTCTGTGTTTGTTCTTAAATCCAGAGCAGTGAACCGAGCACAAAGTTTGCCATCGACCACCATAGTGGCGTGCTGAGGATAAAACCAGGCGAAGCCCTCGATTATGAGAAATCCCGCACACATTTCATCACTGTGGTGGCAAAGGTGAGAGGGAGTGGTTTTGTTCTCCTTGTTTTACCAGTTCAAGCTTAGTTCTTCCATTTACAGCCTTTATCTGCTCTACCAATCATCATTTTAATCCTTTAGCTATTATTTATTCTTGTATCATAATGAAATATGAAGTAACACTAACTTTTGTTTTCAGGATGGAGGTGGCACTTACAAGGGCAAGCAACAAGTGATGTCATCATCAGCCACTTTGACGATAAATGTGATTGACATTCAAGACACTCCTCCTGTGTTTGTTGGAACTCCTTACTTTGGTTATGTCTATGAGGTCTCTTCGCCTGTGAGTATCCACTGTAACACTACACCAAGATTTCTTTGAATACTCTACAGGACCACTGTGCTTCAGTGTGATTAAAAGCAATTACAGTCTATCATCTACTCAGGTCTAAACGTTAACTTATGTGTCATTTACAGTATGTGTCATTTATAATGAAACTGACCTCTTAAAAATAAATAATCATAATATATAGACACACTAAAGTTTGGTGCAAAATGTGCTCCATTTTTTGAACAGCATTTATTTCAAATAGAAATCTTTTGTAACATTATAAATGTCTTCACTGTCACGTTTGATCAGTTTAATTCTTATAAAATAAAAGTATTCATTTCTTTAAAAAAATAAATAATAATGCTCTATGGTAGATGTTACAGTTTGAACCTGCTAAAACAACAGCACAGATGTCTCATTCTATCTGAGCAGCATGCAGCTTAAATCAGCTGGAAAAGACTGTACTGAGCTGCTGTACACATGCTCTCAAGACAAGATAGCAGATCCCCTATCAAATATCAAGGAACAATTACAGTTCAGTGTAGTTTTCTAAAATACATTCAAATATATTCTCCTTACTTTATCTGCTAATGTTACCCTATTGCTTTTTGAAAAAATGCAACAGCTTTCTCAGATTCAGTTTTTACCAAAGATGAAAATACTTTGACAAACTGTGTCATCACCTTTATTTTTATAGAGATTTATACAATACAGATTGTTTCAAAGCAACTTTATAGTGATAAACAGGAAAATAATGATTCACAAATGCAAACATAGTTCAGTTCGGCTATAAAGTAGCTCTAAAAAGAAAAAAGTGTCATTGTTCAGCTGAAGTCAGTTCAGAGTTGATTGTGTTCCGTTGTAAAGATCATCAATTATTAAATTAATTAATTGTGCAAAACTGCAAACTTTACTGCTCATTGTCTAAGATCTAATTACAGGGATCTTTTTACAGGGATCTGAGATATTTACAGTTTTTGCCAAAGATGGAGACATGGATAATCCAAATCCAATCATGTATTCAATAGACTCTGGTAAGTATTATTGGTTAAAATGGAAATGCATTTATTTTGCACATCTTTTTATGGAAATGAATTTCATTATGACGTTTCACTTAAAAAATTTCCAACCAATTTATTCAGGAGCAGATGGGGTTTTTGCCATCAATAAAACCAGTGGATGTATCACTCTGAAGGTGTATCCAGCAGACCTGAGGAGAGAAGTCTTTAATATTAAAGTCAAGGTTAAAATCCTTTTTTAAACTCTATCTCTATTTCTATTTCTATTCTATTCTATTCTATTTCTATTCTATTCTATTCTATTCTATTCTATCTCAAGTTACTGGACAATGCTTCACTCTGATCTCTGACTTGAGACAGAGCTTAAGCCAATTTCAGGAATAATCCAATTACTAAAATCTATCTATGTCCTTGCTATTTAGTTACAACTCTTTTAAACATGCGTGTCCTCATTACAAGTGTAATTTGAGACAATTAATGCAACAAATAATGTATTTAGTTGTATTATAATCAGTAATTTCTTCCTTTCTCAGGCTTCAGAGGTTAGTCCAGAAGGAAAACGCCTGGACTTTGCAGTCACCACAGTGACTATTAAGGTCGTAGATCTGAACAACCATCCACCCACATTCTTTGGAGAGAATGGACCACAGAACGTGTTCGAGTTAACTATGTATGAGCATCCTCCAGAGGGAGAGTTCCTGAGGGGCTTGAAAATCACAGTCAATGACTCTGACCAGGTGGGTACCATTTGTTTCAGCAGCAGGTTACAGGCTTGACGTAGCTAAAATTACTGCATGCAGATTTATTTAGACATTAGAAAGAAATTCTGGCTATCTGTTCTTCGTTTTAAGAGAATTTAATATAAGCTGATTGAGTGTTACAGTAGTTTTGTAGTGCAGCTGAACCATTATTTAAAAATCAACAAGATAAGACACCATTAGTTTAATGTATTACTTCCATGTTTTCTATGAGCACTGTTCAGTCATTGTAGAACATTATTATCTATGTTACATAAATGACAGAAAAGCACCCAAACAAGCAGGTGGTCCCTTTCAAGCTGTTGTCATATTACGCAATAATATTTTTAGTTATTCAGTATTTAGTCACATTGATATGCAGAATTCATTACACAAAAAAGATCACATGGATGAGCACAACCATCATCCAACAATTATTGTTTGCCATCCATTTAAAATGTCTTTAACTTATTCCATTTCTATGTATTTGATAGTTCTCTATATTGGCTCTACATGAAAGTTTTGTGTTACAAAATGTGTTTATACTATATGCTTGTTCTCAGGGATCAAATGCAAAATTCCACCTCAGATTGGTGGGCCCAGGCCGCATGTTACGAGTGGTCCCTCAAACCGTTCTGAATGAAGCCCAAGTCACCGTCCTTGTGGAGGATTCTGCTGCAATGGATTTTGAGAAATCACAATTCCTGACATTTAAGGTAAATAAATATTTATGGGAACCGTTTAAGAAAAGTATATTATACAGTATGTGCTCAATCCTGAATATATGGACAAATAATGAACCAACAAATTTGTTGCATATGTTATATAGTCATCAGGGCCAGTGCCATGAGGGGGCAAAAGGGGGGATTGCCCCCTAAGATCTGATTTGTGCCCCCTCAGTTTCAATTTGTCCCCCCTCCACCCCCGAAACGCAATTGATTTTAACCATTTTTATGCGAACGATAACACCGGTGTGATTAGAACGTTCAGTGCCTCACTGATAAATTCAAACATGCTTTCGGACTTTGGCTGGCACTGAGCCAGAGATGGACACACTCAGTGCTTTTTATATATCACAAACATTCAATGATTTATTCAGTTCCACTTACTTTTATGTATTTCGTGAGAAATGGATAAATTTACATAATGTAGCAAACTAACATGACGGAACCCATCGCATGTTATAGATCAACTAACATGATTGTTATAAAGGTGTTTAAATGACAAAACACATTCACTTCCACATATTTGACAATCGGAATATATCATACAGTTATATATCATAATGATATAATTAACAAATGTGAATATTTTGAATAAAAATGTCGTGAAAAACAGTCATGTATGTTTCAGGGAAACTGTGGATGTTGTACTTAAATTTGACTTTAAAATGCAATAAAATACAGAATTTCACAGGGTCTTTCTCAGAAAATGGTCCAGTTTTTCAGGAACATGTTTAAAGAGCAGCAATGTTTGAAAATAACAGGCTTAAACAAAAAGTGAGTCAAATTATCCATTTTCTCAGAAATATCAAACAAATATTTTCATATCAGTAAAAGTAATTATCTTTTTTTATGCTCTGAAAGTGTAATGGACATGAAAATTGGCCTGTAAAAATACAATTACTTTTGCTTTAAATCCTAACTGAAATCTATCAAATGATTTTGTTAATTTTATTAGTAATGCGGACACAAATGGCTTGAGAATGGCCCTACATTACTATAATCAGTAATATGCTACCAGTTGCAGAAATGTGTTATGCTCATTGTTTTCAGCTCCTCGCTGTAGAGATTGACACACCTGAGAGATTCAGTGCTACGGCAGACATAATCATTCATCTGCTAGACACCAATGATAACGCTCCAAAATTCTCCTCTGATTTTTACATCGCCCGGATTCCAGAAAATTCACCCGGAGGATCCACTGTTGTGTCTGTGACCGTGAGTACAGAACACTCTAGACGTTATAAACACAAAAAGATTAACATGTTTGTCATCCTCTCCAGACTCTGCTCTGTTTATGGAAAAAGACGCATTATACGCATTATTAATCTAAATATAACATTTTAGGGGTTGGATCAGAATCCCAAATCATGCTCAGTATGTGAATGCTTGATAAACAGTCTATTACGTGGTAAGCTGCCAGATGGCTATCATTTTCATTCAGTTGTGTAACGCTAAAACCCCAGATTTGTGCTTTAATAGACAAAAATATCATCATGAAGTGGTCATATTATTATAGCATTCAGGTGGCAGAAACAATCTCTTTTTTGCGTCAGAATACTCAAACAAAATGGTACAGCTTTGTTTGTTACTGATCATGCTTACTGATCTTTTTTGTTTTGATACTGATCATGCTTATTTCAAAATATTTTACTTTTTATTTTAATTCTATATGAACAAACATCATAGTGAATCTAAAAACAATATAAGGTCTTAAGACATAAAATACACTACTGTCCAAAAGGGGTGATCAGTAATATTTTTTTTAAAGAAATCAAAATTTTTATTCATCAAGGATGTATTAGATTTATCAAAAGTGACAGTAATGACATTTATAATTTAACAAAAAATAGTATTTAAAATAGACGCAATTATTTAAGTTATAAAGTTTCTATTCATCAATGAATCTTGAAAACATATATTACAATATTACAGTTTCTGCAAAATTATTAAGCAGCACAATGGTGTTTAACTGATTATTAGGGATGCACCGATACCATTTTTTAAGGACCGAGTACGAGTACCGATACTTTTTTTCTGGTACTCGCCAATACCGATACCGATGCCTATACATTTACTAATTTCTCTCTCTCTCTCTTTTTTTTTTTTTTTTTTGATGTTGCAGTTTTTCAAGCACAACACAGTGAGACTAATGAATGTAGGACAGCTTCTTTATGATTACTCTAATGAAAAAAGAAATATTTTTTATGTGCTTGTCACAAACTTAAAGAACAAAAATTTCACAGTGTCCAATAACCTACAAGATATAATTGTTGTTATATAAAAAGAAATGTACAAACAAATTACAAACAATACAACAAATACTATAGAGATACAAATTAAATAAACTTGTTTTTCAGATACAGTAGGTTTATTTACCATGTATACATTTATTTAACATATTTTGTTGTTTTATTAACATTAATGACAAATACAGGTTACGGACCCTTTAAGACCGAATCCATGGATACTGACACTTATCCTGTTTTCACCCAAATGTTTACGTCCACTTAAGCCATAACCAACTGTATTTACGTGAGATACTCCACACGATGGACATTTTGACAACTATGTGTGCATTTGACCATTCAGGCGCGAGGAGAACCGATCGCGCGCTGTCTGAGAGAACTGGGATCGCGCGCAAGAAAGAGAGAGCGCGCACGCGAGAGAGAGAGCGCTTCTGGTCTGTGTCATTCAGCGCGATTCCGCCTATTGTGATTGAAAGCATGCAGATCGCAATGTGTCGGTTGTCATCATTAATTTTGAAGTATTTCCACACCTCTTAGGCTGACATTGTTTCTGCTGCTGCCGCCGGTGTCTCTGTGCACGGAAAATTCTCAGTTACGTCACGCGAGGTATCGGTCTTTGGTATCGGGGGTATTTTTACGAGTACGAGTACAAGTACACGAGCTTGGTATCGGGCCCGAGTACCAGTATCGGTATCGGTGCATCCCTACTGATTAATAAAAAATGTTACTTGAGCACCAATTTGATTTCTGAAGCATCATGTGACGCTGAAAACTGGAGTAATGATGCTGAAAAATCAGCTTTACCGTCACAGGAATACATTTTAAAATAGAAAGCAATTACTTTAAATTGTAATAATATTTCACAATGTCACTGTTTTTACTGTATAAAAATAGACTTTTGGAACAGAAGTATAAAAAATAAAATGTTATTCCTGACTGACTATATCCCTCAGGGGGAGTTATTCTCCAAATCTAACCATTATGCAGGTACGATGCTAAACTCATTTTATGTCAGGATATAAACTTGTCCCACTCTGCCTTTCATCAGTGGATAGAGAGATTGAACCCTATTGAGATAAACCCTCACCTTGTGTAAACAAGTGCTCGCCACATAGGAGTTATCCTGCTTCTGGAATACAATTTGCTAAATGACCTGCCGGATTTTGACCTTGGACATAAGGACATGCTACAACCATGAGTACAAGGCAAATAATGACGTAGCCTGATTAACAAATCCCACATCGCTCCTAATGTTTTGCCTTTTGGCTCAAAACGTCATCTGTTCTGTTACGTAGATGTTGGCATCTCAGTTATGTATGAGAACAGATGCCAGTTGATGACGTTTGCTCCTTATGCTCTCTGCAGGCCACAGATCCTGATTCTGGTCTTTGGGGTGTGGTCAAATACTCCATCTATGGCTCAGGAGCGGACCTGTGAGTACCCTACCCCCCATTTGTTGTTTTCCCTCCGTTTCAGTGTGTGTGGTCTTTTTAATGCCTGAGATCCTTCTGACGAAATGCCTGCCAACTGGAAAGCCACACACACACACACACACACACACAAAAAAAACAAAAAAAAAAAACAGTTGCTTATGCAACATCATTAATACCAAAACACAGAATATTTAGTGAATGGGAGAACAGGAGGGATGTGAGCTCACCTCGATTCATCACACACCGCCTACAGATACTACAGCTAATATACTGTAGATAGAATTCAACTTCCAATAACTTTCTATGTTGTTGTAAGGCTTTCTAGCTGTCCTCAGGACTAGCTGGACCAAAGTGGATCCGATTTTCAGTTCTTTTATTAGATTCCAAAGGCAGCGCTCAAATAGCTGAAATATTCTTGCCTTCTTGGGACAGAGTTCAGTCCTCCCACTGTTCTCAGCTCTTAATTCAATAAATCTGGCTTCCCAAACCCAGAGACAGATTCATGATCTCTGATAGTAACATACTTGTTATATTTTATAGAGCATAAAAGACATAAATATAACTCATATGAATGTGTAAATGATGGATTGTTGGCAGAACAGGCATGTTAAATCTTTGCGGTAAGCTTCCTTTTTCCTGCTGTGTGAACTCTCTCATTGGAAAGGCTGAGTAAGCGTGGGATCTTTTCTGTTTTGTTTCTGCCAGACAGACCACACAGCCTGTTAATAGCAGCGTATGCCTCATTTTATTTACCTGACAACAACACTTCTAAGTTGTCAGTATAAAGTCTTTTGTATGCAGTTTCATTCATCAGATTTTTTCATTGTCAGTATTTAATTAATATTTAATGAACTACACACTTTGTTAAATGACAGCAATTTTTCTCTATACAGAATCGATGAAGTAGAACTGCAAAACTAAATTTCATTGCAAACAAAGAGTTACCAGGCCCTCCATCTTGGTTAATCCACTAATGGGATTTGAGCAGGAAATAGACTGTTCTCCTTTTCATATAACAGCCACACTTAAAGGTGCAGTGTGTCTTTTCTGCATATTAGCTGCACCAAATGGAATTAAATATATAAAATAAATAAAAAATAATAACCAGATAGATATTCCAAACATTCCTCTATCTTCCAGGGTTTGAACAAACAGGTCAAACAGCTGTTGTTTCAGGCCAGTCATACAGAGCAGCACATTTTTTGTTTTGTTTTGTTTGTTTTTTTGAAATAAATTAATACTTTTATTCAGCAAGGACATATTAAAGTAATCAAAAGTGTCAGTAAAGACTTCTAAGATTTCTATTTCAAATAAATGCTGTTCTTTTGAACTGTTTTCAACATTGATAATAATATGAAATGTTTCTTGAACTAAATCAACATAATGCATTAGAATGATTTCTGAAGGATCACGTGACACTGAAGACTGGATTTATGACTGCTGAAAATTCAGCTTTGCCATCACATGAATAAATATCTTAAAATAGAATTAAAATAAAATGGATGGAAACAGCTTTTTTTTTATTATTTTTTTCTTTCAAAAACATTAAAATAACCTTACTGACCCCTTAAAGTCTTTTAAAGGATTGTGTATGCAGTACACTGTATGTAAGGAAATGATGCTTTATCCTGATGACATCATAACAAGAAGTATGCATAACAGTTTTCAAAAGGAGAGAGTGTGTTCTCAAAGCTTTAAATCATGTTAACATATCCCTGTACAACAAGCCCTGTGTAATCCTGATTCTCCCAATAGAACTCATTTCCTGTCTTATATTTTTTTTATGAAGGTTTTTCATTCAGGCTGATTCTGGAATCATCTACACACAGCCCTGGGCCAGTCTAGATGCCGAGGTTAAATCCAAGTATAACTTCTATGTGAAGGCCGAAGACACTGAAGGAAAATACAGCCTTGCAGAAGTCTTCGTCTCCATTATGGACCTCAATGACCATTCACCAGCGTTTAATGAAAACTCTCTAGAGAAAACAATGGTGATTGGTGCACCAGTGAAAATAGAGGTTAGCAGCCATTTTAAAGACTATTTGAAATTTTGCTTTTGTAATAGAACACTCAGTTGACTGTGTTTGATAATTGTAGGCGATTGATGAAGATGCAGAAGAGCCCAACAATGTCATTGAATACTCCATTATGAAAGCCGACCCAGACAACATATTTGACATTGATGCAGACACAGGAGAAATAAAGCTGAAGCCTTACATCAAGTCCATGGACATAGTCCAGAATATCACCAATCAGAAAGACTGTACCTGGTCTGTGGTTGTTCAGGCCAAAGACAGAGGCTCACCATCCTTCAGCACCACCACAGTGATAAAGATTGACATCACAGAAGCGGTAAGTGGGTCTTTATTAGTGCTTATTTTACTGAGAATCCTATTCATTTAAAAAGTGAAAACAAGAATATTAGTATTACAACTCAAGAACCCTTTTTAATTCTCATTTATGCATTTTGACAGTCATGTTATTGCACATATAAGCCAGAATTTAAATTTATCTCTTCAACATGCATGCTATAAAAATACTGAATCATGCACATGGAAATATTCTGCACTCTCACTATTTTATCTGTATTGTGAGAAAAAGTTTTTGTTATTGTGTGCTTTACAGATCAAATCCAGATTGATTTCATACTTCTTGAGTCTGAGAACTCGGCCCTGGACTGTTTTCAGCATTTGTTTGAGCATTGTAGTCCTCGCCATCTGTCTGACCGTTTTCATATCCACCATAATTTTCTGGAAATCTGTGAAAAAGTCCCGGGTCCAGCCAAGGGGCAAGATCAGAAAGATTATTAGGAGGCCCTGACCATGAGACACTTTGACACCAACACCAATACTTAGCTTTTTTCCTTCAATTTTTTCCTTCAATGACTTTATTGTTGTTTAAAGGCAAGTAAAATGTCTGTAAAAGAGTACACGAGCACAGTTAAAATACCTTATTTTTCAAAATAATAGCTTTTGTTCTACACTTATCAGGCTCCAAACAATTGCCCATTTCTCCATTCAGTCAGATGTTTTTGAGATTATGACAATGAGGCTGCATGGTCTTAATTCTGGGTGCCCCATTCAACCCTTCTGATCTTGTCTTGCTGTGCAACCAGACTCTGTTTAACATTCAAATTCATTTCATCTTCAACTCATTCCAAATTAATTTAAATAGACACCAAATCAATTGCTATCAATCTGTTCTCAGCTGTCAAGATGCCATGCAGTCATGCTCTATTTATCCCGAGTAGTAGTGCTTTCTAACCTATACTGATTATACTATAGTACTATTTCACTTTGTTGACTGCTATTGGCCTCTCTGGGAATTGTTTATCTGCCTCACTTTTACCATGTGTCTCTGGCCAAACAGAGAGAAGCCTAAAGTATATCATCCTTGAGTCCTATGGACTTGATTTCTCTTTGTGCTCTTTTACAGACTCAACTCAAGGGACCTTTGACGTCCTTTTTAATGAAAAGTAGGGAAAATCCCATGCATATCCTAGGCTTGATCTGTGGTGTCATTATGATCATGGTTTTTGTGACAGTCTTGATCTCTACTATTATATACGTGAGAAACGTCAAGTCCAACAAGATCCTACCCTCCCGTCGCATCATACGCAGGAAGCGTAAACCCCGGAGACAAGACGAATTCCAGCAACCGTTCAGAGATGAACGGGAGATCCCTACAACAGACAATGTCAACTGTAACAATAACGTCAAAGTGTATTCTCATCATCGAGCACCTCCGTCGCCTCCAAATGCCCCCATAATGCCCCCGCCGTTGCCAAGTCATTATAGACGCGCTGACCGCGAGTGGACGGTACCTACGGTTTCCGCCTCGGTGGCCTCCAAGACAAAGAGAAGATCTCAAAGGGGTAAAGACAATCCTGTCAACACAGCACTGGTTTCTGAGCTCAAACTTAGACTGGAGCAGAAAAACATGGCCAACCGATACTGATTATAGTGAAATGTAGAAATACCAGTTTTCAATGGAGAGAAGACATGTCCCTCTGCTTAATCTCTGTCGTGAAGATTTCAGGCAAGATTTGAGCAAGGACAAGATCTCAGCAGGACAACTCTGCTACTTACCGTATGCATGCAGAGTTCAGCTGGGATTGCAGGTTGAATCTAGTGGAGATGGGGGAAAGTGTCAATTGCTAAGACTAACTAATACCCTGCTAATCAGCATGCTAAGACAATGCGTACTGCCCTCTTCTGGATGGAAAATAATTGGTTCACATTTACTCTATAGTTCTCTGACATTTCTCCATAGTTCTCTGACATTTCTCCATCTGTGGATACTTTTCATCAAGAAATTAAACAAAAGTCTTTTTTAACTGTGGATAAATGAAATATGCCTCTGAAGTGAATTTTATTTTTTCAAAATCATCAACTTTTTACTCACTATATGGTTTTTAAAAGGGAACAATAGTTTGTTTTTTTTCCCCCAAAACTGAGTCTCATACAATGTCTTTGGACCTTGACTGAACAATAACAATACCAAATTCTAAACATTAATTTGCTGGTTTATTTGGTAAATGATTCTGATAGACACCTGAAAACCACAAACAGATCCAATATTATACAATTGAGTAGGCTAAATTTAGTTTCCTATCCTTCAGTGAGGAAAACCATACAGTTACATTATCATGTTGTGCTTTTTTTTTCTTCCAATTTAATGTATATTGTCATTTTTCATGCAGTTCAGTATTAAATGTAGAATAATTGATGTGATCTCTGTTTATATTCAACCTTTTGTAAATAAATGGACATTTCATTAAAATGTGTAATGTTTCATGTGGAGATATTTTAAGTATAGCAAGAATTTTTTCTTATTTGTGAAGTGGTCCTGTGATATGAAGCTGCTATAGCCTTGTGTTTGTTGTTTTTTCTTCTATGTAATATAGGATTGAGAAAAAATATTATTTCCTTTAATGCCACATTTCATCATATGGGCTGATGGTGCAGTTGGTGACCTAAATCTTTTTTCTGTTTATTTAAAATACAGATTTTAAAACCCAGCTTTATTTTTCAAATACAGATGTTATTTTATGAGTAATGTGACACCGACAGTTAACTCAAATATTTCAGAAACTAACCACGTGCCACGGTGGTTTGGTTATTTTAGCACGTGCTTGTTCTTTTGGGGCTTAACATCAAGTTCAGATTTGGTGATCACATTAAGATTTATAAGACAAATTATGTGTTTGCTCTCTCTGGCTTTTCTAAATCTCTAAACACAGTGTTTGTATATAGCCAAAGACACAAACGCACTGTAAAAGTTTTTAAGGTGAATGCTTTTCAATTTTATGATTCTCTTTCTTTTTTAAAGCACCCCTGCACATGAGACAAAACTGCTGTGATGAGGAAAGTCTGTTTTCAGATAGTAAAAGCAGCACTGGGGGGTAAAAGCACAAATGACATGGAATTATACTCTGTAGGAAGCAAGTAGGATTACTGGGTTTTTTAGAGAGGATTACAAACTTGCAAAGTGCGCTGATGGACAAGGATAAAAGAAAAACAGAACATTCTAACCAAGATGCGTACATTTTATTTTGGACTTGACTAGTTTATTTTGGAGCCCGCTGACTAAGGTCACAGAGCTCTGGACATAAAGTCATAACACTCACATAGTTTATCACTGACATAAATAGAGAGCTGTACAATTTGCTTTAAGCACATTTTTTAGTACCAGCAGCATTTCCATTAGAATTGTTTACAAAAAGTTCCACACACAGATTTCTCAGCATGGGTAGCTAACCATACCGTACATAGAGCTCTGCACTGCACTTTAGTGACGTGGCGAGTGTGACGACTCACGATTGGTCATGTACGTTTTAATCCTGGTTTAGCAGCACCACAATGGAAAAAGAAAGCGTAACTGTCAATGATCCTGGATTAGTGCAGAATGACACAATTCAGCAGTGGTAATCGTTCAGTCTGAGGGTGGAAGAGAATTCCCTGACAGCAACATAGTGTCGGCCCAGATCTGGCCCACATCTGGTCCGCATGTAATCCACATGTACCAGATGTGGGCCGGATCTGGGCCACATTCTGTTGCTGTCTGGGTTATTGTTATTCCAGGTATCTTTACAAGTGAAGTTAACTGGCTTAAATTGCACGGTCGATGTGTGAAATACATTTCTATACATATTTCAAAATCAACTACAGAAACATGGTATAAATTTAGTAACACATTTTAATTTATATATTTACTTACAAAGATTGTACTTATCACTCTTTTTTTTTTTAAAAAAAGGAAGAAAATATAATACTTTATGAGCAAAACCATTTATAGAAAACAATCTTCATGGCATTTATTCCCTAAGACAGCAACTCTTTCAATAGTTAGAGTTCAAATTGAAGTCAGTATCAATTTCTTTGAAGGTCAGTGTATATGGAATTTTTTAAGGGGCTTGCTGAATGTCCATTTTAAAAGATAAGCATTTTGTTTGCTGTTGGATTCACATGATATGGAACAGGCATCAAAAATCCTAATCTGCTTTTATATCCCTATGTTTGCATCATGTGCATTAAAATAAATCTGTCACTTAAAACATGCCAATGAATTTAACAATAATACAAATGCACCTCAACCTAAAATAATTCACTTAAAGAATAGAAATATCCACAATATTACGAACAGTTTTATGTACAGTTGTATTATGAATGTCTTCATTACTTTGAATGCTACTATTTGTCACTAGTTGCATCTATAAAGTGCACTGAGATGATAAAAGGTCTGTTCCCTTCTGAATATAATTGTACTCTTAAAAATAAAGGTTCCAAAAGGTTTTTGTTTTTTTTGTAGCGATGCCATTGAACCATTATTTTTGGTTCCCCAAAGAACTTTCAGTGAACAGTTCTTAAAAGAACATTTTTAGAATCTAAAGAAAGTTCTTTTGCGGAATGGAAAGGTTCAATGGATGTTAAAGATTGTTCATGGAACCATAGATCCCAATAAAGAACCTTTATTTTTTAATAGTGTATCCACCTTATTTTTAATGTAAGTGCTAGCTCAGCTATTTGTAACTTGAATGTATGAGGCTTCCAGTGTCAGACACTTCCAGTTATTTTACCTGTACAAAAGCAGTCTATTAAAGCTGCTTTTGCAAACTGGTATTTGTTATTTTATTTTAATTTATACAACAGTTTTTTTCTGGTTCTCAAATCTGATTGGCTGAGAGCCGTGCGATATTCCCCCACTGGAACCGTTTCACCGACTGTTGAGCAAATCCACCATATTTTTTACAAATACTACTGTTGTTGTGCCACAGAATGTAGTTTTAAAGGTGCAATGTGTAAATTTTAGGAGGATCTATTGACAGAAATGCAATATAATATGCATAACTATGTTTTCAGTGGTGTATAAAGACCTTACATAATGAACCGTTATGTTTTTATAACCTTAGAATGAGCCATTTTTATCTACATACACCGCGGGTCCCCTTACATGTTAAGTCGCCATTTTACACCGGCATGTTTCTACAGTAGCCCTAAACAGACAAACTGCTCTACAGAGCGTGTTTGCCTGACTGGCTACTCTCTGCTGTCTCAGATGACGGCCACCGTAGCTTCTCTATTTTGCAATTCGCAACCTCACCACTAAATCCTGCTAAAATGTATACACTGCAACTTTAAGAGTTTTTTAGGCAAGAATGTCATTATTTACACCTCAAATATGTGTTTCATATATAAACACAGCGCCTATTTTACAATTTGTTTAGACGCTTTCAGAGATCTGAGCCTACGGCCGAATCACAGTGGCTACCCGTGTGTTGTTGTTCATTTATTATCATAATCATAAACACTGGTATGCAGCACAAATAGTTTACTGCACTTTGTTATTCTTCTAGTTATTTACCTATAGTGGCTAAAGAATTGGAAGTGTCACAGATTCAAAGAAAATAGCTTACTTATGCGATGCAAAATAAGGTGGAGAGAAGTGTTTAATTCAGTGACTTTGCATTTATTCAATGGCTTCCTTTGGTTTTTGCCAGTTTGGAAAATCCTGTCCAGCAGCAGCTGATCCGTGAGTTCATGATCAATTGAGACTCTCTTCTGAAGATTGTGGCATCCATAACAAGCATATTAACTTTACTCAGTTCTCCTCCTTTTGACCACTGAAGCTGGATGACAATGTAGGCTTTCCTTTCATGGGTATTAATCAGTCTATAGATGTCTTTCAGTGTGTAGTGTCAGTAAAGCTCAGCTGTTGGTCTTCGTTCATTTTTTGTTTTCTGTATCTTATCAGCAGACCTTCGTCGGGCCTTCCGCTCCTTGCTGGACTCCTTGCAGAGGCCCTCATCACTGGCAGCTTGGAGACTGTCAAACGTGCCCTGCCTCTCATCAGACGTGTGCGAGCTCTCCGCATGTCTCCTGTTTCTCCACATTTCCGTGCAACGCTCAAAGCAGTTGAACTTGGCATCGGTAGTGCAGGCGTACATTCCCGCAGGCACAGCGAGCACCATGGCAAGTACAATGACGACAATATGAATGAGCTTTTCCCTCTGTTCCATTTCATTGAAATCGCTGCCTGTCACGAACACGATGCACTGGCCGTTCCGAGGAGCCTGGTTCTTTAGAGTAACACAGATTTCATACTTCGTGACTGGTAGCAGGTCTGTGACAGAGTATGTGTTAATACCTGGTCCGATGTATATCTGCTCTTTCTTAACTGTGTCATAGCGGCCAAAATGAATGGTGAACCAGGTTTCTGCTGGATTGTCTGTTACAGCACGCCACTCAATTGTAATGCCATACACTGTCTGCTTGGCAATACGGATATCGATGTAAACATTTTCCTCAGCGACGGCAGCAGGGAGGTCTGAGGAATGAGACAGAGAGCCTTCCGGAGATTTCACATCCAGTAAAATACCAATGGAGGAATTGCCAATGAAATTGTTAGCAGTGCAGGTGTAGAGTCCTCTGTCGGCCAGATGGAGCGAAGGAATGATCAGCTGAGTCCTGATAGTGTCTTCATCTACACGGCTCTGAATCTCTGAAACGATTAATAAAAATTATGTGAAATTGAGGACAACATAGAGTATGACTAAAAGGTATTTTTGTGTATTTTTACAATATAATAAAAATAATAATAATTCATATTATTAATATTTATTCATAATTTATAAATCAATATTTATTAATAACAACAATAGTAATAATTAGTTAATAATAATTAATATGTTTTTGGGGTCTCTGATACTGTCCTTAATTGGTTTAAGTCCTACCTCAATGATCGTAAGCAGTTTGTTGCCATGGGTGGATTTAGGTCTGAGGTTGATGTTGTGCAATCTGGCGTCCCTCAGGGATCAATTTTGGGCCCTCTGCTTTTTAATATCTATGTTTTCCCACTTGGCCAGCTTTTGAGATCATTGGTCTGAAATGTCATTTTTATGCAGATGATACTCAGAGCTACATACCTAATGAACCTAATGAAACTGTGCCTGTTGATTTTCTTTCTGAATGTATTTCTAAGATGAAAGAATGGATGACACAAAATTTTCTTTGTCTTAACAGTGAAAAGACTGAGATTTTGCTCATTGGTTCACCCCACCAACTACGTAAACCTGGGTCAGTCACTATTGATGGTTCAAATGTGGAGTTTCAAACTAAACTGAAGAATTTGGGGGTGATTTTTGATGCTAATCTAACATTTGAGCCACATGTCCAAAATACTGTTAAAACTTCTTTCTTCCATCTTACAAATATTGCCAGATTGCGTCCAATGCTGTCTTTTCCTGTTGCTGAGAGATTGATTAACACTTTTGTGTTTTCCCGTATTGATTATCGTAATGCTTTGTGGGCTCTGGTGCCAAAAGCTACCTTAAACAAATTGCAGGTAGTGCAAAATTCGGCTGGTAGAATCCTTACTAGAACTAGGATGAGAGATCATATTACTCCCATTTTGGAGTCCTTGCATTGGCTCCCCATTAGGTTTAGGGTAGACTTTAAAATTTTGATGCTTACTTGCTTACATGGGTTGGCACCTCAATATTTGTCCGAGCTTTTAATTCCCTATACTACAACGCGTGACCTTCGTTCATCCAAAACTGGTCTCTTAACTGCTCCTTTAACTCGGTTAAGATTGATGGGAGATACTTTTCTTTTCTTCATTAGCTCCAAAACTTTGGAATTCTTTACCGATTGAGATAAGGGGAGCTAAATCTCTTAGCATTTTTAAATCTCACCTTAAAACAATTTTTTTTTAAGGTAGCTTTTAATTGAATAATTGTATTAATTTTTCATTGTGTGTATTTTCTATGGTGTATTTTGTTGCTTTAACTTTAATTTTATATTGTTAATTATTTTATATCTGGTGCATTTTTGTTGTTTTGTTTCTGTAAAGCGCTTTGAGATGTACATTTAAAGGCACTATAGAAAATAAAGATTATTATTATTAAATTATTTTTGTTGTAAATAATAATAATAATTATTATTATCTTAGTGATATGACAATATCAAACTGTATTTTTCCATAATTTTATCACAATTGCATAATCTGAAAAGGTTTAAAGTAGTTTGGATTTTTGACAATTGTCCAACACTTAAACTCCTCTTAATGTATATTATTTTATATTACATTATATAATATTATAAAAATAAAATCTTTTTTCATATACTCTTTTGAGTGTTTTTAAAAACTGACATTTACTGAAGAATTAAATTATTATTTGGTCAAACTTTATATTAGGGTGCAGTTCTCACTATTAACTACGACTTTTGCCTCAATAAACTCCTAATTACTGCTTATTAATAGTTAGTAATGTTGTTGTTAAGTTTAGGTATTAGGTATAGGATTAAGGGATGTAGAATATGGTCAGGCAGAATAAGGCATTAATATGTGCTTTATAAGTACTAATAAACGGTCAATATCCTAGTAATATGCATGCTAATAAGAAACTAGTTAAAGGTGCAGTAAGCGATTTCTGAGAAACCTTGTTGAACACTGTTGATATCTGAAATCAACCCAAACAAACACACCCCTCCCTTCATTGCTCCACCCCCAAAATGCACGAATGCAGTGCAAGAGTGGATATACAAAGTAGATGACAAACAAACGACAAGGAAGAACAAAAAATGAACATACACAAGAGTATAATACAAGCCAGAGTTAGTTGTTAGTCACCAGCAGCATACCAGCTCAGACAAACGTTGTAGATTGGCTACAAGTGTGTTGTGGTGCTCGGTGCGATCGACTTTCAACAGCGTTTCTCAAAAATCGCTTACTGCGCCTTTAATAGTGAGAACTGGACCCTAAACTACTGTTACCAAATATTCTTATTTTATATAAAAATGAATTGTAGTAAATGAGGTCTAAACGCATGTAGTTTTGTAACATACAAAATGTGATGTTATTGCATATCATTTGCAAATGTGTAGGCTAACAATATGTGCGTACAGTAATCGAGGGTTACCTAATTTTTAAAGAAAGATCTATTTAATTAAAGACAGACGTATGTAAACATGCTTTACGAGAATATCTCTTACCACGAAATCCTCTTAGTATCTTAAGACCATATGTCCACCGAATGGCAGGTTCAGGTCTGGCCGTGGCAAAGCATGTTAGCGTGATGTTCCCACCTAAAGGCACGGTGATGTTGTTGACCGGGGCGCTGACCACTGGCTTCACACACGTCTTTAAATCGACCTCATGGAAAAATTTCCCTGCCTTGAATTCTGGGCCAGAGCATGTCAAATACGCGTTCATTAGAATGAACGGGGGACTCAACGATTTGATAAACTCAATGAAGCCTCCCAGGCGACAGTCGCACAGCCACGGGTTGCCGTGAAGCGCCAGAACAACGTTGGACGCTGTAGGTTTTTCATGCTTGTTTTCTGCGTGGTAGAGAGGCCAGTTCAGAAAGACGTCTTTAGAAACGACCGAGAGTTGATTAGAGGACAGATCTAAATAGGTCAGTCCTGGTAAAAACTTTAGCGCGTGTTCAGGGAGGGCGTCAATGCGGTTGTGCTTCAGGTCCAGAATCTTGAGGTTGGGCGTTTCCTCAAACGCTGTCCACGGTACTGAACGAAGTTTGTTACCCTGCAACCGGAGCTCCGTCAAGTTACCCAAACCTTCCAGACTTTTGATATTTATGATGGCGATGTCATTGAAATTCAGCCAGAGATGCTTTAGACATTTAATATGGGAAAACGCTGCCTTTGGTATTTCACTTAGCTGTGATTTCTCTATTCGGATTTTTGTCAAATCTTCCGGTATGTCCGCAGGAATTCCGGTTAATGCAGTTTCCATACATGTGAGTGACCTAGAGAAAAACATTCAATACTTTCAATTGTACATTGATGTTCGACTGCTTTACAACATCTGTACAATATAATATAATATAATAGCCTATAATATAATTGTGTTTCTTAATTCTTAAATAATAATAAGTGTTGTTAATAGCAACTAACTTTGATATAGTCCAGCAGCATATATGAACAAATACCAACTTTTCAGAGAAAGTTGTTTTCTAAAATGGTTGGTGTGTTGGTAATGACAGTACTATCAGGGACAGCAATTATATGTTGTAAAATAAAATACACATATACATTAGGCCTAAATATCAAATAAAATGTGTTCATTTCAAATCATTTTATTCTGAGGCAGAATAGTTGCTCTAATCACCCATATTTTCATATTTACAGACTATAGCTCTCACATTGTCCTATCCTCAGCACAACAACAATCATCTTTGCTCACTGACACTGCTGATGTCTGTTAATATTGTGTGCAGTGAAAGGAACTGAAACTAACCTCCCATAACGGTCAGTCCCGCAGGAGCATCCTGGAAAACACTCTGAGCTGATATGACTTAATAAAAGAAGGAAAACAATCAAACGAAATATAACTGAGGCATCCATGGTCTCCTATAAACGTTACATCCACTCTATGTCTGCGCACGACATGAGTGCAGGTACAGTTGAGTAAAGCCTATTATCAGTAATCCTTGACTTACCCTGTGAGAGACTGATTGGAACTTAATTGTACGTCTGACCTATTATTGTTGTTAAAAAATACTGTAACACTTTTTAAATGTATATACAAAATTTATTTTGAAGCATAAATGGGTGAAACCTGGGACAAAAAAAAAAGTTCTGAATGGTTCAGGTAGCACAAGTTTTACATTTAAACAGAAGTAATATCACATACACAATGATGACTATGTTGGAGCATATGAAAATCCCAAATGATTTTTATGATTTTGCATGTGTTACACTAGACTCTTCATTCTGTTAGAAAAGTAACTACACTCCAAGGCCCCGTTTACACTAGTGCGTTTTCATTTTAAAACGCGTAACTTTTGCTGCGGTTACACCTGTCGTTTACACTACGCCGGTGTTTTCGTACCCAGAGCCCGTTTTAGTTTGAAAACGCCGGGGTTGCGTTTCAGTATAAACAGACCAAAACGGAGACTTTTGAAAACGATGGCGTGGCTGCCCACATTCGCTTTGCGTATCCTTGACGACCGTGTAAACAATAACATGGACGACTGGAATGCAATCTTTGCTGGCTTTGTTGTAATTTTTAGCAGCCATTGTGCAGATAAACTCTGCATTTTTTTAATACTGCAGCATCCTACGTGCGCAAGAAGCAATTGTTTACACTTGTACGCGCATGCCCAGTGTGCATGAACGGTCATGTGACATGAATTTTCGGCCGTGTAGTGTAGACGAAGATCGTTTCTGAAACGCTGTGGAAACGCCAGTGTAGATGAGGATCGTTTTCATTTTAAAACGCCGTTTTAAAACAAAAACGCACTAGTGTAAAAGGGGCCTAAATAATAAATAAAGGTTCTTTATTTGAATAAATGGTTCCATGAAGAACCTTTAACATCTATGGAACCTTTCTATTCCACAAAAGGATCTTTATAGTGGAAAAGGTTCTTTATATTTTTAAAATGTTGTACACAAGAAAAAAAAAGTTTTTAAAAAAGAACTGTTCACTGTAATATTCTTAAGAGAACCAAAAATTATTCTTCTATGGCATCACTGCAAAAATGGAAATGAATCCCCAATTCCTTATTACTATATATATCACATATAAATAGATTTTTTCCCCATATACATAAATATACAAGAATTCATATGAACATTTCCCTTTGAATCAGTTCATTCCAGCACTATCTAAAGGGTTAAAAGTCCATGAAAACATGTTCCTGGGATTGCTCAGCCACAACCCCACCACCAGCCAAATGGTTAGTTTCTAACCAATCCAAAAGCACAGTAACAAAGAGCAACATTACCAAGACAACATAAAGATCCTCACTTGTGCACTTTGTTACTTATGCAAAGTATCCTGAATCTTCTTCACGGACGGCCAGTCATGTACTGCTGGTACAGATTGTGTGCACTCAGGTACTGCGGCTGGGCCTGGATACTCTGGAGGCTGCGTGGCGGAATTGTGGCTGAGGGATATTGTCAGCAGAAGTATTCATTCGGCTGTCCCTCAATTTTGGCGGTGGACTCAGAGTCTAGGCTGGACCTGGCCGACAGCAGTCTGTTGGACTCCTCTGCGTTCAGTCTGGTGAGATATTCCCCCTCCAAGCCTTTAGCCTTGGTACTGGGAGACAGAGTTTCAAACGTCACATATGAGTCTTGAATATCTTTGGACTTTTTGCCCAGAAACTTCTTGATTTTCCTCTTAAGTGCCCCGCAGCACACTATCACAGTCAGAGGCACAGCTATCACACAGGCAACCGTGATTACTACTACATTAATGAGCTTTTGGGTTCCATTAGCGCTAGCAGCTGCATCTGTTGAGAAGATTACACACTGCTCCTTTTTGGGGATCAGCCCCTTGACGCACACACAGGCGATGTATTTGGTTTTTGGAACCAGTCCCTCGATGAGGATCCGGTTGTTACCTGGACTGACGTTAATTCTGCGCATATCCCTCTCCCCAAACACAGCGTAGAGGACGCTAAAAGCGGTTGTGTTCTTTGCAGTCGGTGCCCTCCAGTTCAGACACACAGTGTAATCCGTATCGCCAATCACTTTCACAGAGCGCACAACCCTGTCAGGGTCTTGCTGAAGTGAGGACGTGTTTGCAGCCAGGTTGCTCAGATTGGTCTCCAGGAACCCGTCGGGACTGGCTGTTTGGGTATTTGTCCGACTGTTAGCAGCATTGTCGCTCTGCATACCTGGATACGGGCCTGTGTAGCTAACTGTGGCACCAAGTGGTAGCACATTGTTGGGTGTTGGGGAAACATATGTGACAATGTGTTTTTCTTGATAGGCTGCCTTGACTATAGGGTTTGGCTTCTTAGACTTCACTTTGGTTTTTGGATCCACAGTTGGATTCTCTGCTTTGGGTCCATCGCTTATGATCAAAGAAATGACGGCCTCTGCACTCCCTGCATAATTTGTGGCTTTGCAGATGTACTTTCCCGTGTCACGATAGGACACGGCAGGCACGCTTAAAATAGACCACACTATTCCCTCCTTTGAATTCTCCAGTTGAACTGCAAAATTTGAAGGAAAAAAAGCACAACACTTGAGTACATTTGCACAAACTAATTAGTATTGTGTAATCACAGTGCATTGTTGTGTCTGTGCCAGCTCTCTATGTAATCACCGTGCATTAGCACCTCTAGCTAATACTATTTAACCGCCCACCATTGTGCTGACTCACCTGTCCCATTCAGTGGTTTTCTATCTGCCCTTCTCCAGGCCAGCTCAGGGATGGGAACACCAATGGTTCCGCATCTCAACAAGACATTGTTGCCCACTGCGCTCCTCACACGGGCTACAGCTGTGTGGACACGAGGGCCCTGGCACCGTCTGAGCTCGGCATCACTAAATAGAACTCCAGAGAGGCTCTCTGGATCAGCGCACCTGAGCCTTGTGTCAATGAAGGCCACTGACTGAGTGGGAGACTTCTGGAACTGGACCAGGTCGTATAAACGACAATCACACAACCATGGGTTGTCATGGAGACCTGGGGCAAAATAAATGATCAAGTTGCAAAAAAAAACCTTAATATATATATATATATATATATATATGTATATATGCTGTCAAAAAAAAAAGGTACGATGCTTTTCACTGGGGCAGTACCATAAGGTACAAAGGTTAAAGGGTACTAATATGTACCTTTAAGGTAATAATATGCACCATTTAGGGATAAGTGAGGTACAAAGATGTACCTTTTCACTTTTGTACCTTAGGGTACTGCCCCAGTGACAAGCACCGTACCTCTTTTTCTGACAGTGTATATATATTATAACTTTATACATTATAATATATATATATATATATATATATATATATAAGGGCATTTCCTTTTATGAGCTTTCTTAAGGGATGCAGGTGTTTTTTAATGTATTTTAATGCAAGATATATAAGTCTACACCAATTTTTTCAGTGTGTGTGTATAAATACACACATGCACACACACAGACAGTGAAAAAAATTGGTGTATGATTTACTTCACACAAATTGCTAGTAAAGTAACACATTAAAAACGTGAAACTGTGATGTAGAAAGATTGAAATAGTATTTTCTTGTAAAACCTACTCCAATAATTTTTATTTACAACTTAGATTTGTAGATCAAGATTTTACAGTGTTATATATTAGGATTATTACAGTGTTTATTTAAAAATAATTATATATATTTTAAAATATATTACATATCTTAAAATATATTGCAAATTTTTAAAAATATAATTACTTTTTTAACGTTTTTTTTATTATTATTTTTTATAAAACTATTTTTAAATAGCCTATATAATTATTCATTATTTTTTAAAAATATATAACACCAATAATATACACTTGGAAATATACAAGAAATAATATATAAGAAAAGAAGACGAAGGAAAACTTACCAAGAATCATTTTTGAACTTTCTACTCCCTGGACGGGTTTGACCGTCAACCAAGTGTTGAGCACCTCAGGTGGCACTGTCAGCAGATTATTACTGGATAGATCCAGGTAGGTTAAATTTTTCATATAGAGAGCAGCCTCAGAGGGTACTGAGGACAGCTGGTTGTTGTGTATATCGAGTAGCCTCAGACTGGGCATGTCCATGAGGGATTCCCACGGAAAAGAAGTGAGCGAATTTCCGTCTAACCTTAGTTCCTCTAAACTGTACAAGCCACGGAAACTGTCCGAGTTGAGAGAGGATAAAACGTTAAAAGACATCCAAAGGAATTCTAAATTAGAGAGGTAGCTAAAAGCCTCGCTCGGGATCCTCTTTATGGCAGTCTTTTCAATCCGAAGTTTCGAGGTGTCCTCTGGGAACGTGGCGGGCACCAGGGAAATCTCTGGATCGTTGCAAATCACGCTCCTGCGAAACACATTAGAAACAAGAGTAAAGACTTATAATAAGGGATTTTAAAGCATGCGCACTCGAATCTTTAACTGAGTCTGGCAAAATTTGAACAAATCAAGAATCATTAATTGCGTCAAAATGCACTCATATTGCGAAATGAAAATACATTTTCTTGTTTAAACTGGTCATCTTTTAAAAATAATACTAAAATAAAAATAAATTGTGAAAAAAAGTGCAAAATACATCCTGATATTACACACAATATTGTTTATGTGTAACCAAAACCAAAATGCACCAGTGCACCACATTTCAAATGGAAAAATGCATTGCATTCATTCAATAAAGTTGAGATAATTAAACACACACGAACCTGGCTCTGGAACCATCACTCAGGTTATGATAAAAGCAGCTGCACTGGGAAGGACAGGTGCTCCGAACAAGTGGAAAGCCACCAGATGCCAGTAGGAGACCCAAAAAGACAGTAAGAGACATTTTGCCACTAGTGTTAACAAAACACCGCGGAACGTAGTTTTAATGAAGAACCATCCACTTGCAATTATGGAAAAAATAACCAGCATGTCATCGTCCCTCTGCTCCGATCTCCCATAATGATGTGACTGCTACGAGTCCAGCAGATAAAAAGGACAGACGAGGATTAGCGAAAGCATGCGCGTTATTTTCATTTAGATGCGTATGCATCTTGGAATCTGATAGGCTGCACAGAGATACATGATGTTAATTAGAGAAAGGGAGGAAATCATAATGTTTAATGCCCAAACCCCATCTGATGTAGCTCTCTTTTAAACCATCCCCTACCTGACAGTTAAACTTTGGAATTTGTAGTACTTTACTGATTCACTTCTAGAATGTGTAAGAGCTGATGATACTTTGGAAGCTGGTCTGTTCTGGCTGTACCAATCAGCCTATGCATTGTTGAAGTTAACTTTTCAAACAAACAAAACAAAAAAGTAACAATGCTCAAGCAGTTTTTTACCTCAATCTTGTATAATATTCCCATATATCTACCATACTTGTGTATACAAGTGCTTTTTGAAAGAGTCATTTGGATCAATGGGTTGCTACTGAATGAAAATACTGACATTATGTCACCAGTATGAGAGTTGCCTCTCAGACTAAAGACATCCAACTTTGTGCACAGCTATTGTTCAGCGGCGTATCCAACAGGATTTTTAAAATATTTTCCTTCATGTAATCCTGTTAGGCCTTGGATCACAGGCAGCTTGTTCTTCCTAAGAGCCTGTTGTGGGGTTTGTAAATACAGGTATAACTATATTCTTAATAGAAACAATCCAATATAAAAAAATAAATAAATAAAAATAAGACAGAAAATATCTTAACAGCATAAGCTCAAAAACAGTAAACAAGAAAAGTGCAGGAAATAAATAATAAATAGTGTTTAGAAGCGTTTCTGGAATAAGGGCTAAATGCAAAGCAGTTAAAACTTTCCACGTATTTTGTTTCTGAAAGGTTTACATGTAAATCTTTCCTTGGTATAAAATTAGTATGGCGTGTCTGTTTTCCTGTAATTCTTGGCCCACGAGAGTTATTTTTGCCAGAAGCCTATTTGTTTATGCTACTGTAGGTTTGTAAATACAACATGGGTTGAACCTTGGAACCAGATCATCTGTTCTGATTAGTGCCAAGTTGTAAATATAAAACCGAGTTTCTCAACTGCCATGAGCTTATGAAAGAAAAAAATCAGCAAAGTGTTGTTCATCATTCATCATTTGTTTTAAATTTTTTTTTTTTTTTTTTTTTTTTTTGGAAAGTGCTAAATGTGGAACTAGTATAAACATAAAAAGTGTTAACATTTCCTTTAATCTACAACTTCCTAAACCTCTCTCACACACCTACTAAGGTCACATTATTCCCCTAAAGATCTTTTTGTGAGTTTCACAATTACAGTATATAGTTTCTGATAATTCAGTAAAAGCTAAAAGCTGCAGTGTAAACCTCCTGAGCATTATAGTTCAGTACTTTTTTGTAAAGGGTTAGTTCACACAGAAATGAAAATTCTGTCATTAATTACTCATTCCATACACATTGGTCATGCAGCACGTTTGAGCTTCCAGAAGAGGTTTGATCTCGTGCTTCATTCAGGTTCGGTTGAGCTTCTGTGTATGTTCGCTGATCAGTGTTTATATGTGAGTAAAAGCTTCAATTAAATCTGTTCATCATATAAAGCGATTGTGTCTCTTTAGAAAATACCCACACAATTCATATGGATTAGTTTTACTATCTCTTTATGAACTTTTTGAAGCATCAAAGTGGTAGTTATGTAGCTGTCTATGGAGGGACAGAAAGCTTGCAGATTTCATTAAAAAGATCTTCATTTATGTTTTGAAGATGAACAAAAGTCTTATGGGTTTGGAATGACATGAGGGTGAGTAAATGACAGAATTTTCTTTTTTGGGTGAAATAACCCTTTAAAGTTCATGTAAGGCAGCTAATCCCATTTACACTGAAAAACCAAATCCATATTAAGTTATTGAATAGAGACCTGTATGTGAGAAACATGACGTATGGATGTTAATGTGTGAAAATCACAGCTTAGAGTTCTAGTGGTAACAGTCATGAGACTGGTATTTTGACCATTGAAAAGTGACTATTTTTTTAAGTCCAAAAAAATCTTTTGATCTAAAAATGCATATAAAACAATGTTGATCTATAGTGTGTGTGTATATATATATATATATATAATGACAATTAAAAAAAAAAAAAAGTGTATTATTCAGTAACACTTTGGTCTCTTTTATTAACAGTTAATAATAGTGCATTTTTTTTATCATGAACTATGAGCAATATATTTTTTACAGCATTTATTATTAACCTAATTTTAATTTTAAAATAAAAATACAATGTCCTGTGTAATTCCACATAAAATATATAATTTTTGAGAAGAACATAATGGCAAAACCCTAATTTAATCTAAATATCATACGATACAGTTCACAAACAAGACCCATATTGTTCATTCATTGCCTCATTCAAGTCATATGACAGTACAAATTCAAACTTTTTTTTTTTTAAGGTTTGTATAAGCAAATTTGTTCCAGTCAAGTTTGCACTCCACATATAACAAACAGTATGTTAGAAAACCACTTTACAATAAGGTTTCATTTGTTAACATTAGCTACATTAGGTAACATGAACTAACAATACTTCTACAGCATTTATTCATCTTAGCTGATGTTAATTTCTACATTTACTTATACATTATTAAAATCAAAAGTTGTTTATATTGCGCTGTGATCAAACATAGCAATAAAGAATCATCTGATAAAACACCAATGAATGTAGATTGCAAAACAAAAAAGTAGGTTAGTGTATCAGTGTTACTCTTTGTAACTTGTTTATTATTTGGCTTCCACTCAAGTATGAATAATGCAATCTGGAAACAAAGCGGCTTTTAATAGAGCAGAATTCAGAGTGATTATTGTCTAAACAAAACATTTAAATGTTTCGGTAACACTTTACAATAAGGTTTCAATTGTTAATGTATTAACTAACATGAACTATGAGCAATACATTTGTTACAGTATTTATTAATCTTTGTTAATGGTAGTTAATCAAAATACAGCAGTTCTTTGTTCGTGTTAGTTCACAGTGCATTAACTAATGTTAACAAATACAACTTATGATTTTAATAATGTATTAGTAAATGTTGAGATTAACATTAACAAAGATCAATAAATGCTGTGGAAGTACAGTTCATTATTAATTCATGTTAACTAATGAAACCTTATTGTAAAGTGTTACCAATGTTTCTATTTCAGCACTGAACACAGCTTTAATTATGGCCAGCACAGGTTTAAATGACCCTAAAATGATTTCTCAGAACCACTACTTTTCTATTTGTGAAGACATTGACATTTTCTCTCTCTCTCTCGAGTCTGAAGATCTAGTCAGTATCCACTGATCCAACCGCCAATGTGACAGTCACTGTATAAACACAGTTACTCCCATAATCCATATGCAAACCGTCAAATACGCAATGTCTATCAGTGTCTGGAGTAACAGCTCTTCGACACCTGTTGTTCAGCCAGCGAACAGAACACGACACACTGAATTGGCACAGGCTGGACTGGTTCACATCCACTCTGTCTTATCATCAGTGCGCTCAAGCGTCCGACACACAAAGGCTTGTTGTGTAACTGAATGAGCGCTTTACTGGTGCCCTGTGTAAATACGTATTAGGGGTCAATGGTAGGAGTTGTTATGTTCATTAAGACATTCTTGTGCGGATTGAGGCAGAGGGAGAGCTTTACATAATTACGTTCATGCTTTTTCACGTGAAATGCTCCTTTAAAAGAAGGCTTCGTTTGAACACACTGAGGCACATCGCGCGCACGAGAGGACTGTAATTCTGCACACTTTGGTGTCAAAATTGCGTTCAAAATGGTAACGTCGTATCCTTTACCGGAGGGATTCTCAGAGTTCGATGTGTTCTCCCTGGGATCTTGTCTGCTCGTGGAGGGTAAGAATCATGTTCAGGTTAATAAAAAAAAGAGGATCGCGTGCAAATCTTACTTTGTGGGTGTGTATAGCCTTAATAAGATGCGCTTCTTTCGGGAACGATAGCAAAAGGTTGCAAAATCAATGACACATAATGTTGATTTAACTATCTATCTAAAGGCTATCATATAATGTTTCGTATTGTTTCGTAACTGCGCTGTTATGGGGTCTCGAGAAGGCTCTGATTGTTCACACGTTTTCTGTGTCCTCTGAAGGTCTCCTCGGGTTCTTCCTGAATGCTGTCACCGTTGTTGCTTTTCTTAAAATAAGAGAATTACGGACTCCAAGTAATTTTCTCGTGTTCAGTCTGGCCATGGCAGATATGGGTATTTCTATGAACGCCACTGTCGCTGCGTTCTCAAGCTTTCTGAGGTGAGCACGCGCACGTTTGTGTGTTGATGATGTTGTTGACGGAACCCCTAGAGGCGATTGTGCGTCACGGACGCCAGTGTGTAAATACAGCTGTGATGTTAAAGAGGGGTCATTTTTTCGTAATAAATGACTAAAGTGCAGCTGTTAATTCTCTGTGGGATGAAATGTCTTTTAATCACATCCATGCTATAATTAATAATAGCATAATTCAGCCTAAGATGACTTGCTGTTCTGGTCTGGACCAGTTTGGACCAGAAACCATATACAAATATGTTGGATTTCCAAATTTAGTGATACAAGCAAGGATGTGATCAAATATTCAATATAGGAGAGAGAAAATGTTAAAGTTTAAGAATCTGTCAGAGAAAAATACATTACACATTATTAAATTAATTTTAATTTCAACCAGCGAACCTTGATCTTTTTTTAATATGTAATCTTTTTTTAATATGTGATCTTCTTGACACTGCAGATACTGGCCCTATGGATCAGATGGATGCCAGACTCATGGCTTTCAGGGCTTTATGACTGCTCTTGCCAGCATCCACTTTATTGCAGCCATTGCTTGGGACAGATACCACCAGTATTGCACAAGTGAGTAACAGGAACAGAGAACCTTAGTAAAAAACAATGAGATGCCTCTCACCATATAGGACCTGCACTTCAATGGAATATTTGACAGTCTTTGTTCTAGTTTAGACCACCCATGTTGCAAAGACCACCAGCTGAAGGTACTTATAGTGCACATAAGCTTCACCAAATCCATTCTTTTCAGAATCCCAGTGAATGGCCATTTTAATTTAGTACAGTATGTCAACACTGAGCAAACCAGTTCTAACATTTGGTGTGTTAACATCAAAACAAAAACAACAAAAAAAAGCAATTTACACAACCATTCAAAACTCTTTTTTTTTTTTTTTTAAAGAAATTAATACTTTTATTCAGTAAAGATGCATTTAATTGATCAAAAGTGACTAGGCCCTGTCAGCTGGTATTAAGAAGCGTTTTCATAAATCCGATCACAAGTGGATGACACTAAATACAGGTGTAAATGGGGTCTGAAACATTTTGAGCTTGTCCACTTTCGATCACTTCCAGAGGTAGTTGAAAATGCATTTGACTGGATTGCTTTCATAGTGGAAATGCTCATGTGGTCGAATGTGCTCGAACAGCTACAAAAGACCGCCTTCTTTCCACCTACTGACCTAATGTGTAAAAATTATGGGAAGCGCTTTAGCCAGATGGGATTTAAACTTTGTCGGCTGGAGACCCAAGATTGGTTTGAAGACAATAAATGTACCAAGCACAATGTTCTCTCGCAATCCCTGTTTTCCAACACGTACTCACCGCGTTCTGCGGTTTTCTCAACCCAATCTCCTGGCCGGCATATTTAGCTATAGCACAAAATGAAAGCTTCTGCTCTCTTTTTTTCCGTCATCTCCTTTCGCGTTCATATGTAAATTGTGATTGATCAAAACGCATCTTAATACCAGGTGTAAACAGGGCCCTTAGATAAAATAAATCAAATAAATGCAGTTCTTTTTATTAAATCAAAGAATCCTGAAAAAATATTTATCACAGTTTCCACAAAAATATTAAGCAGCACAACTGCTTTCAGCATTCATAATAAGAAATGTTTCTTGAGCAGCAAATCAGCATATTAGAATGATTTCTGAAGGATCATGTGACACAGAAGACTGGAGTAATGGCTGTGAAAATTCAGGTTTGCCATCACATGAATAAATTACATTTTAAAATATAATAATAAAAAAAACAGCTATCTTAAACAGTACTTTTTTAATAACACAATAATCACAATATTACAAATTTACAGTTTCTGTATTTTGATCAAATAAATGCAGCCTTGGTGAGCATAAGAGACTTTTTTGAAAAACATAAAAAAAATACTTTTGAACGGTAGTGTATGTGTGTGTATAAATATAAATACAGTATATTTATAGTATAATAGTAAAAAAAAAAAAAAAAAAAAAGGGTTATGGTCATTAAATAAAACAATTTAGTACACAATGTTTGATCACCTTGTATCATTAGGGACAAAGCTGCAGTGGAGCAGTGCCATCACCCTGGTTATCTTCATCTGGCTCTTCACTGCCTTCTGGTCCGCCATGCCTCTGATTGGCTGGGGAGAGTATGACTACGAGCCCCTGAGGACCTGCTGCACACTAGACTACAGCAAGGGTGATAGGTAAGATGCAAAGTTAATTAGTACATTCATAATTCACGTCATATTATAACATACAACATTGCTCACCACCACTAGTGACCCACATTCTGACCCATATATTCAAATATGCATTCTGACCCAAATATATAAAAGCAATACTGGGGTCATGGGGATGTCTCATTTCCTTGTAAATCTGTTCACTGTGAAATAAGACCCTTATAGGCCTACAAATGTAATTTCATCTGTCCTCAGGAACTACGTGTCTTACTTGATCCCCATGGCCATCTTCAACATGGGCATTCAGGTGTTTGTCGTGCTGTCCTCCTATCAGTCCATTGATAGGAAATTCAAGAAAACTGGCCAGGCTAAGGTAAAGTATCCTCTGCACGATTAGAATTTGACATGAGACCAAAGGGTGCATGAAAAGAACAGAGTATACAATGCATAAGACCATTATTCACGGTGACTGAGTGGGTCAAAGAAACGTTTTGCCTGGGAGCACAAAGGCATTTCTGCAACAGCTATTGAACTCTTCTCCAGGACAGAACTATTATGTAATGCTAAAAAATTGCATGCACACCAATACCAAAGTGATAGCAGAAGAAGGGGATTTCCTTACAGACAGTTAAGACCAGCACAGAACAGGGTTATTAAAGTTAACTATTTTTAACTGGAATAAGTTAAAATAAATATATTTAAATAAAATTTAATTATTAGATAAAAAAAAAAAATAGATAAAAAAAAGTTGCCATGACAACTAACTGAAACAAGTTGAAACACTAAAATAAATAACTAGAAATAAATACTAAATAAAACTGAACTAAAACTAAAACTTAACTGAAAATAAATTAAATCTCAATGGTAATATTTAAAAAAAAAAAAAAAAAAAAAACACTAATAAAAATGAAAAGCGCATACCAAAATTACTAAAAATAAAACTAAAATAAAAGCTAATTAAAAATAAAATAAAAACTGTAACAGTATATAAATACTAAAATAACATTGGCGCAGTATCACTACTACTACTACTGTACTACTGAACTACATTCTAGTTTGTAAATATATTATTGTTGGTCATTTCATCATGTCTTTGTTAAGCCTTCATGCCAAATTTAGAAAAAACAGCACGTGTGGTTGCCAGAAATTTACCGTAAAAAAATATTGTAGCAACATTTCAGGTTTTACAGTAAAAAAAATGTATTTCATTAAATGATATTAATATTAATAAAGTACTAATATCTGTTTTGGACCTTTGTAATACACTGACAACCACCAAAAACAGGTAGTGATGAGAAAGTCACATGATGAATCAAAGCTCATCACAAGCAGCTTTTCAATAAGCTGAGAAGGTGAATAGTAATATATAGAAGACGCACAGTAGCATTCACACAAACACTAAACACCATCATGGTAACACATGACACTAAAGTAATGCAAGAAACATTAACAAACAGATGTAACATAAAACCTTAATGTACATAACTGATGAGAAAAAAACTAATGTCAATTTACGGTTTTCCACTCTAAATTATACAATGACTTGTTCTTTTCACTTCTAAAACTGTAAATTTAACAGTATTTTACTGTAAAATTACATTAAAAGTAAGATTGCAGTTACAGTTATTCACTGTATTACAGTTATTCACCATATATAAGGATTTTACTGGTAACCAATTAACAGGTTTTTATCGTAGCATTTTTAGTCTTTTGCCGTTTTTCTTTTCTTTTGCCATGGTTTGCCGTACCATGTTTGCTCATATGAACAGTGGAATGTTTAATGGTGTATAAGTGGCATCTAAGTTAAATCTGCAGCATGTGACTTAGAAATCCAACTGAAGTCTAAACCTCCCTCTTGCTCTCTATGTGCAGTTCAACTGCAGCACTCCTCTGAAGACCATGCTGTTTTGCTGGGGTCCCTATGGTATCCTAGCTTTCTATGCTGCTGTGGAGAACGCAACCCTTGTCTCTCCTAAACTGAGAATGGTGAGGAAGTCATTGTTTTAAAGCATATCAGACACCCAAAGAAGAGTTCACCCCAAAATGAATAATCTGTCTTCTGGGGAGCACAAAACTTAATATTTTAAAGACTGTTTCAACTGTTTTTGTCTATACAATGAAAGTGAATGAGTTCCAAAACAACACTGAACCCCACTGACTTTCATCATATTAAATTATATAAAAATGATGCAGTACATTCATCAAAATATGTTCTTTTGTGTTCCTCAGAAAGTCATACAGGTCTGGAATGACTATAATGACAGGATAACCAGTAAATCTCACATAAACACATAGACTACTTTTTTTTAAGGAAATGAATACATTTATTCAGCAAGGATGGACTAAATTGATCAAAAGTTACAGTAAAGACATTTATAATATTACAAAAGATTTTATTTTTTTATTTCTATACATCAAAGAATCCTGAAAAAAAGTATCGCAGTTTCCACAAAAATATTAATCTGCACAACTGTAACAACTTGTTTCTTACTATAAATTCAGCTTTGACATCACAACAATAAATTACATTTTAAAATATATTACATTAGAAAACAGTTATGTAATATTTTATAATATTGCTGTTTTTTATCAAATAAAATCTGCCTTGGTGAGCATAAGAGACAGTAGCATAAACACATGAACTGATAAATAACTTTTCTGTTAGACTATTTACAGTATGTGCATAAATGAATCTAATTTGGCTGTGTTCTTATAGATTGCACCCATTTTGGCCAAGACATCACCTACTTTCAACGTCTTTGTTTACGCCCTCGGAAACGAGAACTACAGGGGAGGAATCTGGCAGTTGCTTACTGGTCAAAAGATTGAGACTCCTGCTATTGAGAATAAGTCCAAATAAACTGAGCATATGATAATAACAGTTAATGTCCTGGTAGTTTCTAACAGGTATGACACATGTGGTATGGCTTTGTGTGCTTACGTTATCCTAGCTTTATTTTTGTGGACTGTCTGTGGACATGAGTTTGGAGTCTGTGTTTGTTGTATAGTTTGGTCTAAGTTTAATATAGGAGATTTCAACATGTAATACAATTTCTAAACTGATATTTTGATAAAGCACATAAGCTGCTCCTAATGGAAATGTTACAGAACGGGGTCCAATTTTATCCGTATCATTACAAAGCACGTGTAAGAAGAGAATTTTTGGCCATCAATCAATAAGGTTTAAGCTCCTTCCATATATATGGTTCTGAATGGAAACAATCAGGAATCATATTTTTGAGGTTGCCAGTGAACTGTTCAGATTTTTTGATTGTATACAGTATAAGTGCTGTTGCACTGTACATCAAACAGCCGTTTAAATGCTGCAATTAGTGGAAAAAAAAATGTGGCGGCTACTAAAAAATATACAGAAAAAGTTCTTTTTCCATTGCTACAGTATGTTAATTTAGTTAATGTTAACCAAAAAGCACAGTTTGGCACACACAGAAAATAAAGTGTACTTTATTTTCCACATAGGGAAATCACTTGCTATGAGATAAGGTCTACATCCAGCTTATGAGACAGAATTAGGCGAGCAACATTTTCTAATCCCAGAAACAACGGTGCTTTTCATGAAAACACATTCCCCAGTGCACAAGATTAGTCAAAAGAAAAAGATTATGCACAAGACTTACTGCAATTGGAAATGTTCTGTCTGGTGATCCCGTTTTCCCTTCTGCATATTCTGTCTCCATTTCAACATGAATCATTCTGGCGTCTGAAAAAGAAAGAATTCATGCCAAATCATTTCTTTATGGAGGTATTTTGTACACTGTAAGAAAAAAGTTGTCAGGCAAAAATGTGAAAATGTGTTTTATGTAGTGGTTAATCTAAATGAACCAGTTTTTAATAATTAAAAAGTATTAAAAATATTTATAGTTTTCATTTTTTAAATTGTGCATAACAGTAATATCATTACGTAGACTGAATATTACAAGACAATAGCATAATAATGAAAAGTAATTTTGCAACCCAAAGGGTGAAATTGCATAATGTGCATATTTTTAGCTCAACAGAGTTTACTTTAGAAGCCAGAATTTGAAGAATTGTAGACTACAATGTACACAAATACAAATATGGGTCATTTTCAGAAAGATAAAATTCAACCCATTTTACACATTTGTACTAGAACAAATACTACTTAACATCTCCATAAATACAAATGAAAAAGTATAATATGCTGACAGAATGGAAAGAAATACAATACCAGTTACCAATTGTGTGTTAGATAAGTAAACAGAATATGTATAAATTATTTTTCAGAAATGCCTGAACATTATAGTATCAACAACTAGTAAAACCTAAGGATGCATATGAAAGATATACAAAGTTCTGTCATGAAACTCTAGATGGCGCAGGCTAATACTTTCTTTAACTCAACCTGCTCGTAATCACATCGTTATCTATAGGGCACAGCTAATTGGTTCCTGCTGTATCAATAGCCACTAAGCTTGCGTGCTCAACTTTTAAATAGTTGGCTAGCATTTGCCTTAGCAGTGCAGCGTGCTTTCAGAAACACCTCCACCTTCCCCAGCTCCTCCTGTATAGATCTGCTACGGGTAATTCATGTACACTATATTGTACAGCAGAAGCATGTCTTACTTGCTCTACAGCAGCAGCAATAACCTACAGCAATAAAAGCAGCAGCGTAGCAGATCTATTCTGCCAAGACAAAACATATCAACATTGTCATACCCATTACCATGCCAAACACCCCAAGAGTTGTCATGACAGAAATACTTTTCAATGATTGTGTAAGTGACATGCTAAATAACAAATGATAGATAACTGTGTACCCTGACAACATGTCTCTGCAGTGGTTCAATGTGTCATTTGTCATTCTAGAATCAGACTAGTCTTTAAAAGTGCTTGTGTCCACTTTAAGGTTGACTCCCTCAAGTGCACTTGAAATAACCTGTGAATAGTGTGCAAAGTTGTCATGTTCAATGGATGTGTTGTCATCAACACCTGATTTGTATATCTCAGCCAAGATGCACAACAGTGAAATAAACATTGCTGGCTACATTATTGTGTTGTAATTGAGTTCTCCGGATCAGGCTTTAGTAAACTGGAGATTATAAAAACAATGGATCCTGTTCACATTTCTAGGGTTCTCAGAAGCGGAAGTCATCATAGTTGGGTAAACTTATATAGTGGTGATCAAATATAATTTTTGTATTCCATTGTTCCAATATCAAATGAAAAAAAACAAATAAATAAATCCATGATCGCGTTTCTGAGACTTTCCAAAAGAGAAACATCAAGCATCACGTTAGTTCAGGCAGGCCACATCAGCTAAGCTTGCATCAGCTGACAGTCAGCTGTTTCTGAAGTGTACCAGTTCAGTATTGACACTCCATTTAAATCCCCATTCATTCAGCCTCTCTTCTATTGGATGGCTGCAAGCTACATCTAACTCCCCCCTCCATCCCCAACTCCACCTAGCTGGAAATCTGTAAGCTAATCTGATATACGTTTTGCGATTTGTCTTCAGTATAAAGTACATTTTATTGTAATCTTCCTTCCTCGTGTATTTTGGCTTGTTTACAACAACTTATGGTAAATTTGTGAATTGTAATTATGTATGTATGATTACTGGATGTGTTCTGTTACCCCAAGGGGAGTTTGACTTGCTGGTCTCCCCGCTGTGTCCAGGCATGGCTGCATGGACGGGTGCGTGGGTTTGCCCAGAACAGAACCATACCGCCAAAAACTAACTGTATGCATTATCATTATAATAAATATACATTTGACAAAAGTGGTGCTGACTGAATTGTGATGTTGATAAATGCAGACACGTGTCATCACAGTCTGTGAAAAGGGTCCATTCTGCAAATTGACAACGTTCATTCCCAGAATTCAAAAAGCAAAAAGCAATTAAATTGTATATTGGTCAGCATCTTTGTACATTTGTTTTATTTTCACATTTTTATTTAAAAGTAAATTACTCAATTTCCCCCAGATGTTTTACATCTGACATGAATCAGCGTATGCCACTTTTTTCAAGTTGTAATGATTCCATTTAGTGCATTTGTTTTTTTGTTCTTTTCTTTGATGTCTTGATCACAAATAGCACTGTTCTAATATCTGAATAATCTTGCATTCAGAAATCCAGACAAGAACAACTCAAGCTAAGAACAAACAAGCTAAACACATACTTTACTAACTATTAATTTTGGCCACTTGTCTGCATATCACTATATAAAAATCTTTTTTTTTTTTTTACGATTTCAGGGTAAATAATGTCATCTTTAAAAAACAGAGATCCTCATAGATTAGGAATTTTGAAAGACCCCTGGTATTTACAGTGGTTTTATAGAGGTAAACCGATGCATAACTCTGGCGTAAATATGGCATTTCACTGTCAAGACAGATTACATTTAGAAGAAATAGAGAAGTGCTTTTTTCCAAACTTATGAAATCTATTTTCATACTTGGAATATTTGTACTAAGCAGAAAGGAAAACTTCTTGAAAACAATCCTAAAATAGCATTCTCTCATATATGAACATGAACGGTCCACAGCTTTGTGAAATCCAAGTGGAGATAACAAGACAAGTGAAATAATGAATCACATATGCGACGTCACTTTGAGATACAAACAGTTTTCTCCAATTCTGATTTGTATTCAATTTATGACATGTAACACATACTGACAGTGAGAGTGTCTTGAGCCGCTGCACTGCAATCCAGAGTAATCAGTCACAAGATTACGATCAGATATCCAAAGGTTCGAGAGCAGGGTGAAGGGTCAGACTGGCTGCCAGAAGCCATGTATTTTTTATTTGATTAAAGAACATTTGAAGCAGATTATGCAATCATGGGAAGCAGTCTGTCATATCAACTGAATTGTCAGTTCATGCTGGAAGTGTTTTCACAAACAATGATACTCAATATAACATCAGTTACAAAATGAGGAAAGCGAGGTCCATTTAGCACCAAACAAATTGAGATATTGGGGATTTGTGCCACTGTGTGTTCATAAACATTAAATAAAATGTGTGAACAATTAATAGTAAACATAAAAAAGTAAAAAAAAATAAATAAAAAAAATAAAAAATTTGGTGTTTTTTTAAGAAATTGTATTTTAAAGGATTATGGACAGTGTAATCTGGATTACTGATGTGTGCGTCATTGCTCTTTAGAGAGCTCTGTGTTCTCAGTCATTTAAAGCACTAAAGTCTTTTTTAACTATAGTGTGGAATGAAAAGGGATATTTACATATGGCCTACATAACTTTTGTGGTAACTTGACCTGTAACTATGACTGTCAAAAACTGGATATCAAGAATGACTTAGCATTTAAATAATCCACTAACAGTGTTATTTTAGTATTATTTATATATTATTATAGTATTAATTAATATTTTGAATTAGCTTTTATTTTTATATTTTCAGTTTTCATGTATGTTTTAATCATTTTATTAAGTACTTTTATTTATTAGCTTTAATTTTATTCATTTTAGTCATTTTAGTACTTCAACTTAAACGAAAATAAGAAATGTTGTCTTGGCAACTAACTGTAATAGTTTACGTTTTTATCTGATATTTTAGCATTGTTTCATTTACAGAGAACATTTTTTTAATAATTTTAGTTAACCATACCAACATTGTCCACTACTTTTTTTTTTTTAGAATGCAGAAACTAATGTAAATGAAAGTAGAAAAACGAAATAGTATAGCTACAGTTGCAATAAAGTCAATTATACTACTATCCGTAATTTCAGCCACTACAATGTAACAAGTGTCCCAAAACCAAATCTTAGAGCAGCCAGTCAGAGGAGAAATTAGTATAACTGACATGAATTTACCAAACAATGAATTTACATTTTATTGAGAACTAAGTGAAATTGAGCTTTTGAGAAAATGTATTTGTATTAAACATTTCATTAGGCAAGATGACACACCTGGAGATTCCTAAGCAAAGCTACTCAAAAAAAAAAAAAAAACGGAGTGCACATAGCGCCTCTTGTTGGCAAACGCTATTTACACTAGCTCTGCCCACCAATGTCTGGTTGGGCAACTCAAGTTTTAAAAATGTAGCAGGCAATGCAATGTCTTCAGTGGCACAGCAGTAACAAGCAAGGCTCACAGACCCGACTAATCAACACAGGTTCAAATCTGCCTTTTGCCAAGCTCGCATTTATTTTCAATAAAAATTAAAATAATGTTCTAAAAGTGGAAATAAACTGCGAACGAGTGTTTAATAATATTAAAAGTGTTGTAGGGTTAGGGGAAGGTGTAGGGAAGGTTTTTATTCTCCTAATAAGGCAGCATACATTTAATAATTTTAATAAATATTATAATTTACACTCTATGATATTATTGCATCCTGTTAATGTACAAAAATACTGAGGTGCAAATAGTATCTGCCAATACAAAGTATAGATAGCAACTAATTACTAGGCCTATTTACTCTTATTGCAAAGAACTGATACTTTTACATGGTCTAAATAGAATCTATCGCTATTTTCACCTAGTGTAAATAGCATATCGCTAAGAAAATACTGCTATTGTCACTTAATGTAAATAGAATATACTGCTATTTTCACTTAGTGTAAATAGCATCTATCGCTAAGAAAATATGCTATTTTCACTTAGTGTAAATAGCATCTATCGCTATTTGCACTTAGTGTAAATAGCCGCTGCCAGAAAAAAAAAGTCTCAATTTCTCTACATTTTTATGTCACATACTGTACAATAGGTGCCCAAACTGGTAACAAGACTTTTAAATGTGAAACTGCCCGTCCATGTTTTTGTATGTTAATTTAGAAAGAAACCGAGAGCTGATGATGTGTAACGATTTCTTAGCTTGGGTTAATTTTACAAGTGACTAGCTTGGCTGCTGTCTGAACCGGCCTCCATTAATGAAATTGTATTTTCTCAACAAGGTTAGCTTAATCCTTTTGTTTATGATTCACTCAGGCACATGGATTAACATTTTTTAATCATTTTTTCCTTGCATATTTCAATTTTACATGTTCACGTGTGTAGCATGTTGGTGCTTTGCATGACAAGACGACAGGGTTTGATGTCAAAACAGTGTTGTCATCCTCTATATGTATGTAAAAAGTAAACAACTTAATCAGAGTATGAACAAATTAATGTAGCCAAGATCAAAAAAAGACACTTATTTCTACCATATTGTTTCAGTATAGGAACAGATTAAGAAAAAGATCAACCACAAATGAAATTTGCTCAGAATGTGCACACCAGATGAACAAGACTTAAGAAGATGACATTACAAGCTTGTAAAAATGTCTTGCTCCAGAGTGAGAGTGAATCTTTCTAAAATAGAAAGATTGGACGTTTAATGTATAAGGGCTGTCAGTGTATCAGTGGCTGTCAACAGAATAAAACAATCAGAGCAAACACTGTCCAAAAACTAAAGTTAAAGATAGCCTTCAACTTATAACTAAGCTTTCAAGCCTATAAAATGGGAGTTTACCCATGATTGCTTCAACTTAAACACAGACATCATGAATTAATACTTTTTACCACAGCGGATTACATGGTGAACTTGTTTCTCATGATTTCAGATCAGATCGGAATGGAGTCCAGGCTGGAACAGCAAGAAAATCTTTGATCCTCAGGGAACGAATCCAGTGAGGAGGACAAGGAGGGATTGGGGATATGACGTATGTGCTTCACGCCAAGCCAATGCCAGGAATTAAAACCATATTATTTCCAGTGAATGAATAGACTGCAAAGACAGGCTGTTGAGTGGAGGATTAGCAGTGAAAAAGAGAGTGATAGGAAGACAGAAAGAACACATGAAAACAAAAGCTCTCAGGGGGAAACAGACTATTTAAATGCATATTATGCAGTGCACTACACGCCATGAATAAATGCACCACATCATGTGACGCAAAGGTTTATTATTATTCTTTATGTTTTTCTTAACGATATATTTCCTGGCATTTGAGTAAAAAATTTACTTATGAAAAAATTAATTAGAATGAGAGTTTGGCACATTATTTTAAAACTTATTTTTATGTCAGAAAAGAGCTATTGTGATGTCAATATCATACACTCCCAATTTTTTTTTAGCTCACATGAGAAGTGGCATGTGACTGTGAGCAACACTGTAGATTTTATGACTAAAAAAAAAAAAAAAACTGATTTTCAGGAAAGTGAAAATTTTTATCAAGATTTTTTTTTTTTTTTTTTTTGCCTATAGCAATCATTGTTTTATAGATACAGTTATTTAATTTGCATAATCTAAAGTAGCTGTTTCTCTAGTCTAATTTGATGTTATGGGTGTTTGGAGTGGGGATTGTTGTAACAGTTCATTAAAAATGTTACAACCAACCCTTATGATGATTCCAATAAATTCAGTTATCAATCAAATCCGCTACTAAGGCAAGGTCACATGATTTTTTTGTTGCGCATTGAGGGATTTATGTGGTGTTTACATTAATGTCTTCTCATCGAATGAAAATATTATCCACCTCAATTGAGCACATACTTTTTTTTGTGCACATTTTTAGAATTTATGCGCATCTTGGCATTTCCATCCAGCGTTTTTTATGTGACATCCCAAAATTAACATAAAAATAGGTGGATGGAAACATAGCCAGTGACTGAACCCTTATGTGACAGGAATACAGTACAGACGAACAAACACAATGGTTTGTGCTAAATTTAATGTAATAAAAGAAATATGATACAATGTTTTTTGTCACTTTATATTGTTCACTTTATTCAAAACTGATTATTCTTTGTTCTTCAATAACAGTCTTGCATATATTTAGATTGCGTGGATCTTATTTCAGCAAATCACCTTTCATTGTAACATCTATCCCTAACTAGTGTTACAACTCATCCCAGTAGTGGTGAAACTCTTTGTGTTTGACATGAACTCACATAATCTGTGATTGTGTAGTAAACATCAAAGTAAGTTATATTTGTAGTAGACAAATGTGGCTACCATGTATCAAATTTTGAGAGATCTTGCAAAAACAACCACTGAGTTACCGATGCTCAAACAAAAGGAGTTACTTTCATCCCCGGTCTCCCCCTTTTGAACATTAAACACTGTTGTGATTGCATACATGCGCTACTATGGCCATCTTGTGGTAAAAGTTATAGCATTATTTAATTACTTTACTGTTGGTTTGTATGCTACTTATTCCCCTTTATTTGTCTCAATGCAAACACGTATTATGTTACATACCTTATGCGCCAGAGAAACAAGCGTGCAGCCATCTTTAGAATTTTGTCTTAGAACTTCCGTTTTTGTGGTAGCTCTGTATATTTCTATGACATCGCTGTTGAAGAGTAATTACCTGGTGAAGTAAATTTACTTATTGTAGAGTTAAACGAAAGTGTCAAGAGAATTGTAATATTTGAGCGGATGTCATAACAAATGTCAGTAGACCGGGAAAAATCCGAACGGTTCATCATAAATCTGTAAGATCTTACCTTCATGCTGTGGAAATACAAACCGGAAGACACAACACAAAAAGCGCAGCGCTGAAAAGGGGCGTGGCTACATAAAGTCTATAAATAGGGCTGGGACAATAAATCGTTGAATCGTGAATCGAGCAATGATCAATTCTGAGCTATAGTTTTTAACAGCAGATGGCACTGCGTGCTTTACAAACACCAGCACTCTGATTTCTTCTAATTCCTTACACGCACCATTGAACCTTCTATAAAATAATCATTCATAAAATTTGAAATGGTTAAAGCGAATTACAAGGGTGTTTGCAGAGGGCTGTTTATATTAATCTCGTGTCTTAAAAGCATTCTGAGGTAGCCTACCGAACGCACGAGCGCTCTCTTCTTCGTGAGCATTTGAGCGTGTGGTTAAAATGCATTCGGAAAATCTCAGAAATCGATCCACGATTTGAGATTAATCGATTTATTTGTCCCACCCCATCTATAAATATGTTCTGCACCAATTTTGTATTTTTAGGGGACATATCTGATATTACAAAGTTTAGTTTATATCCTTTCTTGTCACATACAAAAGGTATTAAGGAATATTTAGGTATCATTCTTACTGTATATTAGGCTGTAATTCTCTAATAAAAACAATACTATCTCCAACATCTCTTACAGATTTTTGTTTGTTTGTTTTGCTAGTCTGTATGCGATTTTCGTTTTTTTTAACTCAATTAAAAATTAAATTTGTGTCACAAGCCATCAACCAACAATAATGTGTCTGTGATGAACAGCACGTCCAGTCCAGATTCACTATTTTTCACACTAATCCAAGTTTGACCCGTTGCAGTACATCAAACAAACCACCAGATGTCAGGAAAACACAATTATTGTTCTTCACCAGGCAGAAAACGTTAAACTTAGTTTGATGGCGGGTTTGCACAGCAGATGGCGCTACATCATCACTAAAATCACTGTTCATGTCCTACGTTAACAAGAGCAAACATTACACCCCTGTCAGTCAACTGCAAGGAAAAACCAATATTTAAAAACGACAATGCTTATTCCTGTCATTGCTACCTTGAAAGCTTGGACAAATCGTCACAGTTTACAGCTGATCAATCTTTGCTTTAAAGGATGAGGAGCTGTCCAACCAGATGTGGTGCTGAAATTCAATGAGCTGCAGTCATTACCGACACAGTGATTTTTATACAATATATATAAAAATATACATTAAATTATTTAAAAAAAAAAAAAAAAAAAAGTATGCTACGGTGTAAACAAAATACCATTTCCCCTATAATGATGTTTAAAATGTTATATATTCAGGAAATGTTCGTTTTGTGTTTATACACAATGAGGTCCCTAATCATAAAAAGCCTGTGATCAAACAAATTAAATCCATTTTAACCTTGCATGATTTAATTGCATGCCAATTATTCCACTTAGGTGTAGGGGGTAGATTACACATTATGTGCGTCATTTTTCTTTTCAATTTTTCTTTCTCCCTTTCTGTGAATCAGAAATCCTAAAAAAAACAAATTTGAAATGAGAGGAATCACGGTCGAAGAATAATTTGTCTAAAAAAATAAATAAATAAACTAGCACGGAGCACTCTTTATTAGCTTACAACTTTCCCAAGTCTGTTTATGAAAACAAATGAAAGCGTATGGCGGTGATCAATAACTTCTCAGCGAGAGAGTGAGTGAGTGAGTTCTTACTGAGCAACTTAAATAATACTTGCAGGCTTCTTCTTCTTCGCAGTCAGCATATCTGCCGAGCTCGGTGACTTAAGGTTTGTGGTCCTAAGCAGTTACAGAAGCTCGCTCAATATTTGGAAGTTATAAAGCAAAGCAAAACTTGGCGTTACTGGGTAGGGGCTTGACGTGTTAAATGAGCATAAAAGACCCAGCTGGTTGGGGAACCACTTGAGGGGGTAGCAAACAGTGCGTCACATCCTTGGGAAAAAAAGAAGAGCGATTCCAATGGAATCAACATGTAAGCGCATCTGCATTGGGTGGCATCAATAAGAAGACAGCTGAGGAGAAATGATGACATTGCGCTACAGGTGAATTCATCTATTCATGCTTATTCGAGCTCCGCGCGCTCTACTACAATGCCAGTGTAAATAAGAGGAAAAACAAGAAGGCGCATTTTTGACCTGACTGAGTTTTTGACTTCAGCGTCCTCACCCGAATACGATGAAACAACACTGCCTGACAGCAGTCGCGAGAGAGGAAATGCACGCGCAACGAAGGACTGCAAGGTAAAGCAGGAAAAGTTGGTCCGCGCGCCAAGGCTTCACTATTCAAGGAGTGCTGGACAGCCCAACGTGCTAGGACTTTCTGTGGAAGAAAAGCACAGTGTAGAAGAGATTTAGAGTCTTTTTCTTAAACCGACCAAAGTGTGGATCATGGCTACGGAGGAATCGGGTGGCTTGGCGCAAACCGCCGCCGTTAAACTATCAGAGATGGGGGAAAGAACTAAACAGTTAGGAACTGCGATCCAGGACCCCGAGCGACAAAGAAGGATTATTCTAGTCATTGTATGTGTGGCACTTCTGCTAGACAATATGCTTTACATGGTCATCGTGCCAATTGTGCCAGATTATTTAGCGCGCTTAGAGAGCGAATCAGAGCAGGCGCATGTAACGAGTAATTCTTCATTCAACAGCACGCAAAACGAGAACTTTGACTTGCAGATCGGCGTGCTTTTCGCCTCGAAAGCCATTCTGCAGCTCATTGTCAATCCTTTGACCGGAACTTTCATAGACCGAGTCGGCTATGACATCCCACTTTTAATTGGACTCAGTATCATGTTTGTCTCGACGTGTATTTTTGCCTTCGCAGAGAACTACGCGACTCTGTTCGTCGCGCGCAGCCTGCAAGGGCTCGGCTCGGCGTTCGCAGACACTTCAGGAATTGCCATGATCGCAGACAAGTACACGGAGGAGGCAGAGAGAAGTCGCGCGCTGGGCATTGCCCTCGCGTTCATCTCGTTCGGAAGCCTGGCGGCGCCCCCGTTCGGAGGGGTACTGTACGAGTTCGCGGGCAAGCGCGTCCCGTTCATTGTGCTCGCCTGTATATGTTTGGCAGATGGTATACTATGTCTGACTGTCCTCAAGCCTTTTTCCAGTAGGACTAGAGAGAATATGCCGGTTGGCACCCCAATTTACAAACTAATGATTGATCCCTACATAGCAGTCGTGGCAGGAGCTTTGACCACATGTAACATCCCCCTTGCTTTTCTGGAGCCCACCATCGCTAACTGGATGGAGGAGACCATGGATTCATCTCAGTGGGAGATTGGGCTCACCTGGCTACCTGCCTTTTTTCCTCACATATTAGGTGTTTATCTCACTGTCAAGCTGGCAGCACAGTATCCACACTTGCAGTGGTTTTACGGGGCACTGGGCATGGTTATCATTGGCGCCAGCTCTTGTATTGTGCCGGCTTGCAAAAACTTTGAGCAGCTGATAATCCCCCTGTGTGGCATTTGTTTCGGTATTGCACTGGTAGACACAGCTTTATTACCCACACTAGCTTTTCTCGTAGACGTCCGTCACGTGTCTGTGTATGGTAGTGTATACGCTATTGCAGACATCTCCTACTGTGTTGCCTACGCGCTGGGCCCCATCGTGGCCGGTAAAATAGTGCACGATCTAGGTTTTGTGCAACTTAATCTGGGCATGGGTCTGGCGAACGTACTTTACGCACCAGCCCTGCTCTTACTGCGCAACGTGTGCTTAATGAAACCATCTCACTCTGAGAGAAACATGTTACTGGATGAGGGAGCCACAGGTCTGTACGACACGATCAGAATGGAGGAACGCCAAAGAAAGAAGCACGGCTACAGTTCATCCGGTAACTGTGTGCCCATCGACGAGAACGGGAAATTTGCTGGACAATCAAAGTCATTCTCTGAAGAAGAGACGTCTGAGCCAGAATACATATAGTCTGAGTCGTCTGTCCTATAGTTCATCTGTTACAATCCTGTTTAAAACCTCTGCTGAATATAAATGTTTTTCATTCACTCATTTACATGTTACTCATTGTCCGGACGAAAACTATTGGTGAACGGCATACAATCTTAAAAATGATTTATTCAATTTACTGAAATGATATTTTCTCCAATACAAGAAATGTAAAAAAAGAAAAAAATAAATATATAATTTCACTGTATAGTATTCCGCTGTATTAAGTTGTATTCAGGGATATAAATATGGTGCAAACATATTAAATATGAAGACGCGTGTGTACGTATTAAATGGGCCTTTTCGTTGAAGTTATTCCGCCGAATCTGTGCTGTTACAAATAATATGCAAAATTTCACCTGACACCTTCATAAAAAAAATGATGGAACTGGTGTGAATCCTGCCTTTTCAGTGTCTGTTTCAAGTATTAAATGTTTAGGGTGTATTTCTGGAATGCGTTACTGTATATTATGGAATATAATGGTGTACATATGTGCATATCAAAATGTACATAATTAAAGGAAAATCTGTGACACGCCTTGTTGTGCGCGTTTCTGTGACTCTTTTCGTACAGCACGCATGTACACGTTCCAGCTTTAAAGGGATACATTTACATATCCACATCGAAATTTAAATGTATTTCATTTTGGTTTACATTTTTTTATTATTATTTTTACAAAATACAATGATTTATTAGCGACAGTTAGAAAACAGAAAAAATGTAGTCTATACTTTTGCGTTTATTTTTTAGTACAGTGAAAAGCATCAAAGAGCAAAAAACACGAAAAAGAAACGAAAACATATGCTGACATAACACGTATGGACAGGACATCATTATATATAAATAACTACTACAGTATATATAATGAAAAGGCTGTGTTTAAAAAAAATCTTTCAATTCTTTCCACCCCCAAAATTGATTAATAAATAGGCTATAAAGCGATTAACCAAAACAGTTTTCTCTGGGGGAAAGAAAATGTACACGAGGCTTTTTTTTTTTTTTTTCCTCCAAAACAGAAGTAAATTGTAGCTATTTATCTAAAAGAAGAAGAAAAAACGATTGCTTATGGTGCAAGATGGTCTATAATAAGACTTTCCACTTTTCGTTTTAATTAAATTATCGAGCGCGTTCGCGTACGGACATTTTTTTTTTTTCTCCGAGATTTTGAAAGGTGGTCATAAATTTCTTTCAAGGACTTAACTTAAAGTAAGCATGAGGTGGGCTGGCAGATGCGGCATCGAGCGAATGGAGTTTAGTGGGAGGAGCCTAAGAAAGGTACCGCTCCTTCAGCATCCTTCCCAAAGAGCATCCTAAGAAGCTCCTGACTTGCAATGAATGGGACGCAAGTATGCCGCCTGAAACAAATTAACAGACACCATTAACGGCACTTTCCTCTTAATAAAATACGCCGGGACTATGAATCTGGATAAACCCTTTGAGACACCCGAGGACTCGACAAAGAGTAAGACATTTTGGTGAGTATTGTTTAAATTTACACTTTTAAGAATGTAGAAGAACGTTTATTTTTTAATATGCCTCCTCCTCAAACAAGGACCAAATGGAGCTAAAAAGCTATATAAAAAGACTTTCTACCTCATTTACATCCATGAGGAATGTATTTAATATTAAAATTCACATTTAATTTTGAATATTTTAAGGTTGCTAATAGCCTTGTCTAGTGTGGCTGATAAAAAAACAAACAAAAATTGGATATTGAAAACTATTTGCAATGCAAGCTTTCTCTCATACCTGTATATCTGTTCCAGAGGGAACTGGGAAAAGTGTCAGTGAGTGGATTTTCATCTTTCTTCACTGAATTCTATAACTTTGAGGATGCCGGTTTTGAAAAGGGAACAAGCAAGAGACACGGGAGATCCAAGTGTAAGCAAAATACTAATATATCTCTATGTAAAAATGTTTGTATTATGTGGCTTAACTAAACAATGTCTTCCAAACATTATCTTTTAACAATTACTACAAACAGTAATAGGAATCTACAATGTTGATAATATTCAAAACATAAATGATCATATTGTTTTATACATGCAATTACAGCAGAAGTGATCTTGTCGTACACAGGGCAAAATTATTTAAATATAATACTTGACAGGGATCACTTGGCACATGAAAGATTTACTAGGACTCTATATCAAGGCTAATTAGACAAGAGACTCATTAGCTTAAGAACAAATACCATACGATCAAGAAAACAAATGCTACTTAAGCAGAAGCTGTCCCTGACGTTCAAATATAAATGAATGAATCGCATTAAAGCTCTGATCATGATCTCAATTTAGGGCCTTCCGAAGCTCCCAGTGCCCCCTTTGCAGCAAACACTGGACATGTACCTGAAGTGCATGAGTCACCTCATACCAGAGGAGCAGTTCAGAAAGACAAAGGCTATTGTAGAGAAATTTGGAGCACCTGGTGGAATGGGAGAATTTCTTCAGAAAAAGTTACTGGAGAGAAGCGATCTTAAGGCCAATTGGGTAAGGACTGCACTAAGAAAAAATGTGACTTTGCTGTAAGCAAGGCACATTCTGTTAAATATTGTTTAAAAGTTATTTATCTCTTGATCATTTTCTAAGGTGTATGACTACTGGCTCGAAGACATGTATTTGAGCAACAGATTAGCACTACCTGTCAACTCCAGTCCTGTTATGGTCTTTCCTAAGCAGAACTTCAGGTGTCAAAGTGACGTCCTCAGGTACAGAACTCTGGGGATACAGCAGGGGCAATTTTTATTCCTATTAACTGAGATGAAAATGAACCACTGCATGTCTTCATTGATATCAGTTTATTTAAATGTTAATGCTATGTCTACATAAGAAGTTAAGGGTAACACTTTACAATAAGGTTTATTAGTTAAACATTAGTTAATGTATTAGCTAACATGAACTAACCATGAGCAACACATTTGTTACTGTATTTACTAATCTTCGTTAAGGTTAGTTAATGAAAATACAGTTGTTCATTGTTTGTTCATGTTAGTTCACAGTGCATTAACTAATGTTAACAAGATTTTAATAAAGTATTAGTAAGTGTTGAAATTAACATTAACAAAGATTAATAAATGCTGTATAAGTGCAGTTCATTATTAGTTCATGTTAACTAATATAGTTAACTAATGAACCTTATTGTAAAGTGTTACCAAGTTAAGGATGGTGTATACGCATTAGGATTGTGCAAAGCTGTCAGGTCTGTAAACTGCACGATCTCATCCATCAACTGCGTAGCTCCATATGGCTGTAATTGAGGGGCTCGTTAACTAAAATTTGATTTCTCATTCAGCATAGTTTAATCTGCAGATTAGTAAGCGTGTAAACAAAGTGTACCTTCCACCCTTACTTGATGTTGATTTCAGCCCTAAAATGGAAGTCTGAGGAAAACAATATATCATATAATGGACATTTCTATTATGTTTCCTATTGATTGTTTCTACATTTTGTATTAAAAGATAAATATAAGTAGTTTCATAATGGTAATCAACAGTCTAGAATTAGTCTAGAGAATATAAAATTGAACCAATGATTTTTGTTAATAAACCCAAATTGATTAAGTGCCATTTTAAAACTTAATTATATATATATTTCCTTTTTTTTTTTTTTTTTTAAAGAAATTAATACTTATATTTAGTTATATGCATTAATCAAGTGACAGTTTCAGAATATTACTTCTTTACAAAATATATATATTAAACGGTAGTGTATTTATAAACTCTTGCATATTTTGTCTCAACAGATTTGCTGCCCATCTCATTTCTGGCATATTAGAGTATAAATCTCTTATTGATGGGTAAGTTTTACTCCTTGTTTTCACATGTAATCACATTAACTTCTAGTATTGTGAACATGAACGTATGCTGCTTGTTGCAGGCGTGCCCTCCCTGTAGACTACGCTCGAGGGCAGCTGGCCGGGACGCCCCTGTGTATGGATCAGTACAACAAGGTCTTCACCTCGTACCGTCTGCCGGGGCCAAAAACCGACACTTTAGTGGCTCAGAAGAGCACAGTTATGCCTGAGCCCGAACATATAATAGTGGCTTGTAAGAATCAGGTAGGTATTACTTCACCTGGTACTGAATCTAAATCTGATAGTTGCATGTTTCTTTTTTATATGGTTATGCTTTTCTTTCTAATCATGTTAAAGTTTGTCTCAAAAAGTCATAAGCAATTTGTAAAGACAAAGATTTGATGCTGTTTTCTGCCATGCATGCTATATGTTTGCAGTTTTTTGTTCTCGATGTGGTGATAAACTTTCGTCGACTGAATGAAAAAGACCTTTACACTCAGCTGGAGCGAATCAGAAAGATGGCAGACATTGAAGAGGAGTGTCTGCCTCCTATCGGTCTGCTCACATCAGATGGCAGAACTCAGTGGGCCGAGGCTCGCAGCGTACTTATCAAAGGTCAGACATCATTTATCCTCAACTATACAAGCTGTATCTGTTACTAGACCTGCAATTTGACATCCAAACATTAAGAAACAAAACAACTTGTGAGAGAGCTGCTTTTCCAGATAAACTCAACAAAAAATTCCCCAGATAAAACAAGAAATTCTGTCCAGGTTAATGGAATTCACACACATAAAATGTAATACTTCTCAATCGGGTGCAGATTCTACCAACAGGGACTCTCTAGACATGATTGAACGCTGTCTGTGTCTGGTGTGTTTGGACGAGCCGTCTGGCATTGAACTGACTGATACCAATCGAGCTTCACTGATGCTCCACGGAGGGGGCATGGAAAAAAATGGGGGCAACCGCTGGTACGACAAGCCCATGCAGGTAGAAAAACCCACAGTTGGATCTAAACTGACTAAGAAGATGAATTTTAAAATTAAACTGCTGTAATGATTTCAGTTTGTGATAGGTGCAGACGGATGCTGCGGTGTTGTATGTGAACACTCCCCTTTTGAGGGAATAGTGCTGGTGCAATGTACAGAGTATCTACTGAGATACATGTAAGCCAAATTATTATTTTATTTATAGAGATTAATTTCTAAGTATCTCTGATTACCCAGAATGCACTGTTGGTCTGGCAAATTCAATGAATATATTCACTTCTGAAAGAATCTGTAATTTCTTTATGCTTATTCTCACTAGCACAGTAGTTGCATTTATGCATTTGCCAAAGACTCAAAACTCTAATGAGACGACTTGAGATATATACCCACACAGCCTGAGAATAACAACTAAGCTAGTGCAGACGCGATGTGATGGACTGTAAGATTGTCCCTCTCACAGGAGAGGAAGCCCTTCTAAACTGGTGAGAGCGGCCAGCATGAGTGAGCTTCCTGCCCCCAGACGACTGCGCTGGAAATGCTCATCAGATATCCAAAAGCTCCTCATGGCCTCAGAAGATAAATTACAGAGGTAAGTCAATAAAACAGGTGATACACCAGGGTAGTGCGTTCTATACAATCTAACAGATATCATTCTGATAGCTTGCCATTTATTAATTACACTAAACTTCATCCTTTTAAAGCATTCTCTGGAATACTTCAAATTAAATTATTCCAGAGTATCACAAGTGATTTTTTTCACTTATAATATAAATAAACGTTTTAGCATCTTTTGGGTTTCTTACTCTAGTAAAAAAGTAATATATTTAAAATACATTTATTTCATACTAAGTATAGTTTAAATCTACTGACATATCGCTTGAGACTTATTGATAAAAATTATAATTAAACTTTATTTGGAGCATTTCTTTATTGCACAATGCACATTAATATTAATATTAAGCCTAAAATGTGTTTTAATGTCACTATTGATAAGGACTGTATGATCTTTGAATAAAATCTGTCTTTAAATGCAAGATATTTAGTGTACTAAAGTATACTTGCAATAGTTCCACTTTAGCACAATCAAATATACTTCAGTATATCTTTAGTTGCACCTCAGCACTACTTCCGCACAATTAAAGTGCATTAAGTACAAAAATAGTTGTTCCAATTTAGCAGATTTTTGGTGTAGCTGTTTAGTATACCAAAAGTGCTACCAAAAGCTATTTTTATTAAGTACATAATACGTAAATGTATTTGTAGTATACTTAGCATGAAATAAATGTATTTCAAATACATTTTAGTATATTTATTTTCCACTAGGGTACATACTCTATCGTTTAAAAGTATGGGGGCCAGTAAGATTTTTAGTTTGAAAGAAATTAATGCATTTATTTAGGATGCATTAAATTGATCAAAATTGACAGTAGATATTTATAATGTTACAAAGATTTCTATTTCAAATATAGTAAATGTTCTTTTTTTGTTGTTGTTGCTGTTCTGTTCTGTCTATCAAAGAACCCTTAAAAAAGTAGCATAGTTTCCACAACAATATTAAGCAGCACAACTGTTTTCTACATTGATAATAATAAGAAATGTTTCTTGAGCACCAAATCAGCATATTAGAATGATTTCTGAAGGATCATGAGACTGAAGACTGCATAAGCTGCTGAAACCCTCACAGTAATAAATTACATTTTAAAATATTAAAATATAGAAAACATTTTAAATTGTAATAGTATTTTACAACATTACTGTTTTTTCTCACATAAATGCAGTTTTGGCGAACATAAGAAACTTTCAAACTGTTAATTCCCACAGACTTGTGAAAAATCTGGATATGAATGTCAGCAAATTCACTGGTTATGGCAAAGAGTTCATCAAGAGACAGAAAATGAGCCCTGATGCTTATGTTCAAGTTGCCCTCCAGTTTGCATTTTACAGGTCAGTCTTGTCTATAATTTAAGATATATTAGTACTATAGACTGAAGATGTATGCCTGAAGATTTAGATCTGTTTCTTTTCCATTCAGATGTCACGGACGTCTAGTGCCCACCTATGAAAGTGCATCAATACGCCGCTTTCAAGAGGGACGAGTTGACAACATTCGCTCTTCCACACCTGAGGCCTTTGCATTTGTGAAAGCTATGGCCAACAGCTCCAAAATCACTGTATGTAATTTAGTTTGTTTACATTGCACTTCATTCTAACTGCCCTGCATTTTATGCAAATGTCAACTCATTTGTAGTCAATGCTGTGTGGATTGTCAAAACAGGAATAGCTTAAGGAATAATAACCCCTGCCTTCCTTTACTTATTTAGGATGCTGAGAAAATGGAGATGCTTTGGACTGCCATTAAAGCCCAAACCAATTATACAATTCTAGTAAGTGAAACGAATGGGCTGAATTTGAATTACACAATCTGTCAGTTAGTCATGTTTAACTGTGATTATCAAACTGTGATTGTCATACTGTCTGCTCTACAATAAAATATTGCTTTTCCACTATTTTGAAACAGGCAATCACTGGGATGGCAATAGACAATCACTTGTTGGGGCTGCGAGAGATTGCCAAGGAGCTAAAACTCGAAAAGCCAGAGCTGTTTTCTGATACAACCTATACCACCAGCATCCAGTTCATTCTATCTACAAGCCAGGTTCACTTTGAAGCCTAACACTTTGAAATAATGAGAGATAGACCTAAAATGGATTTGTGATGCATCTTCTTTTTAATAGTTTTAGAAAAACATTAGCACTAGATCACCAATCTCTTTTGAAAAAAACGCTTGTCTTTGCATAGGTTCCTACCACTGAGGAGATGTTCTGCTGCTATGGTCCTGTTGTCCCTAACGGCTACGGAGCCTGCTACAATCCTCAGACGGACCACATCATCTTCTGTGTGTCAAGCTTCCGTGACAGTGCTGAGACCAGCTCAGATTTGTTTGTGAAGACTCTTGAGGGATGCCTGAAGGAAATGCAAGATCTATGCCAAAAATGCAACACTGAAGCTAAACCAGCTGATTCCACAGAAGGGATGGAGGGAACTCCCAAGGTAATGAAGAATGGAAGCAAGTCATAGCAAAAAGCTAAAATGTTTAAATCGCATGGAAGATGCAGGAAGAAACCAATGTGACTGTACAAAGAGTAAACATTTCAGGAGAAAATCATAGTCTCAAAAATATAGCAAGGATCATGGACTGATTTAGTGAATACATTTGATATGCAAAAGAATTGAAGTAGGCATTCCCCTTAGGTATTTCCTCTATATTACAGATATAGAGAAGTGATATACAGATTATAACAGAAGTGGCATAGAGATTCTATGGAGCTGCAGTCGCTTGACAATAGTACTAAGTAGATCTATTTAGGTGTTTTGCAATATTTGGCCTATGAGAGCATACAGATTAAAAAAGGAACAGATGAAGCTCAGATTCACAGTAGCTCCTGCCTTGGTCTGTCTCCAAGAATCCTACCCAGTTTTTTAGTCTGTCTAAAGGCAAGCTCACACTACACTACTGTATGACTACCTGATTTGCTGTGGTGCTCACAGTACACAAGGTTTTTGTCATCTGTAATTGTCTGGTCATAGCAGCGCACATAATATCCAACACAACGATGACGAGGTGCACAAACTACAAGACATTTGGTCAAGAGGCAGTCCCGAATATAACAGCGAAAAAAGTTCTTACAAAAATTCACATGAGTAATTCACGCAAGCGATTATGAGATTTTTCCGTTTATACCATCTGCACTGTGATTGGCTGGATTAGTTCCAATTTGTCGTTGCATTGCACACACACTACAAGATCACGTGGCGATATATGAAACAGGTTTGAAAGTATCGCAGCGTCTGTGATTGCTCGAGACCAGTGCTGGGGTAACGCATTACAAGTAACGCGAGTTATATAATTAGATTACTTTTGTCAAGTAACTAGTAAAGTAACGCATTACTTTTAAATTTACAACAAAATAAGTTTACTTTTTCAAATAAGTAGGCCTAACTCAAGTTACTTTGATTTCCCATTTATTGACTGACAGCTCTCCTGTCCCCATGTTGAAATTGTGAGTAGGCTAAGTTCAGAGGCGTTGTGTGCGCTGTGTAAACATGTTGGTTATTCTAGACTAGTTTTAAGGCACGTTCACACCAAGAACGACAAAGATAACGATAAATATAGTTCCAAAAGTCATTCTAAAAATAGCACTGTCCACACCACAGCTATAACGATAACGATATAGAGAAACGATATCATTGGGATCACTTTCAGAACGATTTTTTCCCCAGCTGTCAGTGTTTGAACAATAAAACACTGACAGCCAATCAGAATCCATTCTAATTTAAGGGCTCGCGCATTTAAAATGGCATACGACATTACGGAGAAGTTAATCGCCATGGTCCAGAAAAAGCCACCGCTGTTTGACAAGTCAAAAAATGAGATCATAATGCCAGGCTAGCAAACAGTGTAATATAAAATTACCTCAGGTATCCAGCACTGGTTTCAACAACATTGTCTTGATTCCTTTGAAGTAGCAGTGAAAAACACTAGGCGTTGTTTTTATTCCACTACTGACTTTCTCAGGTAAATTCACTGTTAGATTAGATCGATTGCACTAGCTATTCACTCGAAACAGCATGCTGAGGACATCTGCTGGTTAAAGCCGTGTAAATGCAACAAGAACATGTTGTACACATTTTAAAACCTCAGCGCGTGAGCTTAGAATAAACAGACCGTTATCGTTCGTTGGTGTGAACGCAAATAGTTATCGTTATAGTTATCGTTCTTGGTGTGAACGGGCCTTAGACTAAATGTGAGCATACTTTTACTCATTTACTTCTCCTGCAGTGTTGCCAGATTGGAAATGTCCAAGTATCGTACCAGAAGCTCAAAATTATCGTATTTGGAAGAAAATTATCGTACACAAGTTTTTAGTATAGATAAATTAACTAATAACTAATGATTTTTACAATGGAATGAATCAATACTGAACTTACTTAAGCTGGACAATCACACTATTTTTAGCTGCTGTACAGACAAAATTATGTTCCCTCTATCACTGTAAGCTACTTTGACACAATCTTCATTGTAAAAAGCGATACTTTTAACTGACTGACTTTGCGAGGGAAAGGGCCTTTACATTTTCCAAAAATATAACTTTTTTATTGTTATAAAAACAAACAAACAGTCCAGCCCAGATGAGAAAAATTAACGCAAAAGTAACATAACATTAATTTCCATAAAAAGTAACTAACACATTTAGTTACTTTTTTAGGGAGTAACGCAATATTGTAATGCATTAATTTTAAAAGTAACTTTCCCCAACACTGCTCAAAACAGGCTCAGAGCACGTCGCTGCTCATACTTAAGGAGCATCAGCGACCGCAATGAGCACGGATTTGGCCGCGACCTGGGGGTTTTGTCGCAGACCTTGAAAATCTGTCTGTGACAGCAGAATCCAGCCAAAAGTCATGTAGTGTGAGCTTGCCCTAAAAGTATATTATAGTTGACAATGTCAAAGGCAGCATTAAAAGGACAGTCCACCCAAAAATGTACATTCAGTAATCATTTCCCCATCCTCATGCCGTTCCAAATCTGTATGACTTTCTTTCTTTTGTGGAACACAAAAGGAGATATTTTGAATGTTGTTTTTGTCCAAAATAACACTGACTTGGTGCTTGCCGTCGGAAATCAGACTGGAATTTTTTAAAGTAGTTGTTTGTCTTTATGAAAAAAATATGACATTCTCAATGATGCTGCCTTTGAGATCCTGTAGTTTAGTACGCATATGAAAATTGTGATATGATAGCCTATAGCTGTTTACAATCTATACCAGTTTTTTTAATGGTCATGTCAGAGTCACCATACCTTACGGTTAGTAATGCTGTCAAGATACAGTACTCTGAATGACGACTCTGTGGAACAGGACCAGAAGCTGCTATTTAACTTTATCTTTGTGAGTCTCACATTCACATTTCAAAGTCTGTTTTATGTATTTTAAATCAAAGATCTATCTGTTTAAAATAAATAAATATATATATATATATGGCAAATTCTATTTTGGGTCTGCAGTATACAAAAAAAATGTCAGGACCAGGCATTATAATTTATACTGTATGGTATTATAGCTTTAAAGTGTGCTGTGGTTTAAGTGTTCTATAAATTGAATTCTCAATGGGCCATATTCTGAAATGCACAGTCTGAGCTCCTAAAAACAAGCCAGTGTGCATAAATGTTTAAAGAATATCATCCATTGCAAACCAGCATGTTGCATGAACATTGTTACGTCATTCTATTCTGTGGGGTTGTCTTGATTTCCAATGCAATAATAGTAACAGGGATTTTTGATTTCCAATGCAATAGCAGAAATTAATGGTTTATTACAGTGGCAAAAGCTTTTTTTTTAGTACAATCATCATTGTATATGTGACAATGTTCTTATATTAAGTCTGAAAATGACACTGACCTGTTGCACAGTAGGTCTATACAGTATATCTAAACAAAAAAGAACAATATTTGATGTTTGTCTAATGTACACAGATAAAGACTGAGTGAAAATGTTTTTATATTGTGAAATTCCATTGAACACTGTGTTTTTCAAATGTGTGTAATTTGTATATCCTATGTGTTGAACTAGTCATGATAGTAATTGTAAAGTATAGGTCTAAAAAATCTAAAACAGTGATGCCTTGAGAAATGTATTTTAGCACTTTATAACTAGATCAAATATGTACTGTAGTAAAATAGCTTAGCTGAAATTAACTAATAAACCACTCAATCATGTTATACTAGATTATAGAGAGAATACGTATACTGCATATATAGAGAAATTATAGCCTTAGTATTGGTAATAGAATATGTCAGTAGTTGCACATCTTGACCTCATGTTGAGCATGAATACATGAGAATGAGGAAACATGGGGAAAACAGCAAACATGTGAAAGTGAAGTTGTAACAGAATGTATTTTGTTAAACTGGTGGTGTGCTTAAACTGTGATGTTCTTTATATATATTTATTTTTCTAAGTTAGAATTTTCAAAAGATAAAGGGTCTATTTATCAATATCACTGTATGTTCAAATGATGCCATAAAAAAATACTAATCAAAACCAACGATGTGTGCACTGAGTATTTCATACCACCATCTATGAATGAAATATTCTGATACTGATTTTTTTACCACACCATAGCATATAAGTATTCAACATTTCACATTACATTAAGTCATGCAAACTGCAATGATTTGGGCCAAGTACATTAATATTTGTCGTAGCAAGTGGTTTTATTCATATCAACCTACAACTGTTGTGTTGAGACAAAACATTCGACTCCAAAGACAAACCTAAAATAACTTCTAATCTAATTCTGAAGAGGAACCATTTTATTTTTGAATTAGAACACTGCAATAATTTTGAGATTACCAATGGGAACTATATTGGGCTTATATATAATGTAACACTTCAAACAAGAATGAATAGCATTTAAAATATTGCTAAATTAAATTAAATTAAATATTTCTATTTAACCGGATAGATACACTAAGCGCGTTTCACACAGGGTTATCGTCGTTCTAAACCTGCTTTTAACCCCGGGTAATATAACGTTTCACACTTGTAATTTTGAAGCGGGGTTACGTTAGCACCACCGCTTTTTACCCGGGGTTATGAAACCCTGTTGGGTTAACGCTTTTGCAGTGCAAAACTTGTACAGTGTGAAACTGAGGTGATAGAATGTAACGGCTGGCTAGACGCTTAGCAACCGACAACCAATCGCCTGCCTCATATTCACGGACAGTCACGGAAATACACACAAACAGTAGTTTAGTTTAGTTTTAGCGTTTGAGGGGAACATGTGAAATGGTGACGGAAGACGCGTCAGTTGGAGTTAAGAGACCGTTTTATTCTTACTTTTATAGTCCGAAAAGTTAATTCAGGAAAAACGTGATATTAACAGTCGGCAATATTTTAAGATGCGAGATCCTATAAACAGGTCGCGCGCTGCGTTCGTCCAATCATAATTATATGATCCAATCATTCATTTATAATTAATCAGGGTTAAATATTTGTGAAAAGCCATTTTGTGTATTCTGCTGCTTCCAGTGATCTGTTTGCTTGTTACTATGGAGAGCAGTATACACAAACAGCCTTGCCTTGTGGTGGCTAACGGATAGATTTGAATAATTATGCCTACTAATTCAGTGGTAACAGTACGGTATGGTCCATATGAGTCGTGTGGTATTGTCGAGCACAGAACATTTCGACTGGATGGTTTACAAGGTAACCCTCAAAGATGTGTCAAAAGCTTTGGAAAAGTTTCTTTCATTTTGTTACATTTTTAAAAACGGATATGAGTTACCCGTTTGTAATAACAATACTTGTTACTTGTATGCTTTCCCCCCACTTCTAGCGGTCCTAAAAGAAGATGGCCACCAGTGTGTCCTCGAGAAAACGGATGACTGGAATATAGTAGAGCTCTTTGTCAATGGAGAGTGCGTCTACACGTGCAACATTACTGACCTTGAGTTTGGTAATTTGCGTCAGCATTTGGAAACCTCTGCTTTCTAGAAGATAAGAGATATGATGCTTATCATGACGTGTTTTTTAAAACTCCTCTTTGCTCACAGGGGGTGATGGACGACTTGATCCGCGGTGCCAGGAGGCCATTGACGCAGTGAGGAACGCGTATTGAACGCCATGTCATGTAGCTGTGGTCGAAATGGAACACTAGCATACTACTTACTGAATACTACGCAGTATACTTAAAAAAAAAAGTGGCTATGAATGAAAAAGCTCACTACTTGCGCATTATAAATTGTGTACTTCATATTATGTTAGTAAATTGAACACTGTACAGTAGACCTATAGCCTAATATTTTTTAAATATTCCAAAAATAGCCATTGTATTTAAATCTAGTGAGCTAAGTAATTAGATTTTAGCATTTTTTGGCATGCATGTTATGAGTCCACTAATAGTGTCCTGCTGTAAAGGAAGGCAGCACTCTCACTGTGGAGAGACCTCTTAAATATGTGCACAGGTATATGATAAATGATAAAAACCTAGCAAACGTCCATCGTTTGTCATTGACTTACAGTTTATTGCATTATTGCTGAGAAACGTCTATCATTCATCACAATCTATCACAGTGAATTAAATGTATGATCTTTTTTTCCCCCATGAGCAATGTCTGGTGTCTATAATATACTAAAACCACATTTTTTCCCCTTTAAACATTTGCACTAAATTCACTTTTGCGAGTGTCTATCACATTACCTACAGCACAGATTCAAGTAAAATCCAGTTTACAGCTTGAATGATCATTGCTGTATGACCATGTACAAGTTTTAATATTGCTGAATTCCACTACAAAAGCAGTTTGCTGACAGCAAGATAACACAGAAATATAATGCATCATATACTTGTGCTTATCAGAATGGTGGTACAAGTAATTGTCTTGTTACCTCCTTATATTTGTTTCCCAGTGTGTATAGCATTTCAAAGTTGTCACAGACATGTTGACGTTATAAACGTCCTCATTCCCACAAGTCTTAAACACCACAAGAACCCTAAAGTCTAAAAAGGAAGCATATTTTGTGGAAGCTACAGAGAATATCACCACTGCCACAGAGAATATTGTTACTTGTCTAAATGCCATCTGTTTGATGTCTCAGGATGAAGCCAAGTGTGACAGTTATGGAAGACAAATAAAAAAATAATAAAATAAATAAGAATACAGATTACTTAAGACAGATAAATGATTTATGGTGCAAATCCATGGCTAAATCTGCTATAGGATGAGTACACAAATTTCTGTTTGCTGTCTTGTGCTCTATTTATCAATATAATTGAACGATTTTACACACTTTGGCAACATGAAATACACCTTATCTAATAAATTGTGCGTTATACCAGTTATATTTAATTTTAAAGGCTAATTTCCACAAATGACACAACAGCATCAAAAACTCCTGCCCTTGAATGCCTCAAGGTTAAACGCAGTGTCCAAGAACCTCTTCAGCTCAGTCAGATGAGTGAATTTGTTTCCTGTGGCAGGGGCTGCAGCAGGGTCACGGCCAACATACCTAAAAGTGATTGTGAATATTTTGAATTTGGTGCATATAAGTTTGTTTAGGCTGCAACAAACATTTAGCTTAAAAAGAGACTCACCATATTGGATTCTTATGGTGCACTGTGAGGAAACGTGGCCTTATGTAGTCATAGTAGCCCATGTTCTTGTGCTCCTCTTGACACCATATGAGTTCAGCGTTGCTGTACTTCTCAATCTCAGCCTTGATGAGGTCAAAAGGGAATGGTGATATCTAAGAGGAAAGAATGTATTTGATTGTGAATAAAGCAATTTTTTTGCAGTGCCATTATACTTATAATCAAGAAACAATAATGGCAACCTGCTCCAATCTGACAATTGCAACATCCTCCTCCAGCTGAAGCTGTTTTCTCTCTTTTGCCAGCTCATAGTACACTTTTCCAGTGCAGAAGATGACCCTTTTGACTTTTTTGGGGTTTTTCGATGCAGGACTTTCATCTGGAATTATCCTTAAGAATTTTGTCCCTGCAAAATAGATAAATTAGGTACAGCCACATGTTATTACTAAAAGCTGGACAGAGCTTAAAGAGCTTGATACAATGTTTCTGTACCAGAAATGCGTACCTGTGATCATCTCATCAAAACTGGAACGGGCCTCTGGCAGCCTCAGTAAAGACTTTGGTGTGAAAATGATAAGCTGAATAAAAATATGAAAATGCGGTTAGTCAAATAAAGACAAACTGTATTTGATTCATTGCATTTAGAAACTTCTGAAACTTCAATCTAGGCCGGGGAATACAAAAATAGTAATATAACACAGCTGTGAAATCAAGCAAAACAGTAAATTAAGAGCACTTTCATACAAAACAAACAATATCATCCCCAGACGCTCACAGTTTAATTTACTCAGGAAGAGATTTTCTCATGCTCCACAAACCTCTGCATTTCTCTGCAACAGGGAATCAATTGCAGTGGCACAGAAGAAAAAGAGGGTTGGGGCGTACATCAAACTTTCACATTAAAGTTAAGTCTATCTACCATCACAGCAGCTGTGATATAGCTCAAGTCTATCTAAATATATAATACCAAATGTGCATTCTAGTAAGTCATTAATATATAGCCTATATATATTGACAGAACAATGAATCCACAAAATACATTGAAAAATGATATTGTACCGAGTCTGACACATAGAAAGGGAAAAAGGTTGGTCTTACTGGCTTCCTGAATGGTAACAAGATTTGCCTTCTAAGCACATGGAAGTAGCTGGCAGGTGTTGAACAATTGACCATGATCCAATTACAGTCATAGAGCTGCTGGACCTCAAAGTCTCCAGTGTATTCCTTAAATTAAGTAAATAAAACACAGCTTATTAAAATGATCTATTAATATCATGTAAACAAAATCCATAATGTGTCACAGCAAAAACATTACAATTCTGTGATATTTTAGTAGATGTCAATTCTTTTTAAATACTTAACATAATTCATATTATATAAGAATACAAGATAGCACAAATATAGTGTTATGAATTTTACTCATGAATTGACAAATGACTTCCTCTGCAGGAAGAGGACAATCATGAATTGATTTGACTTTTGGCTGGTTTAGTCAATAGCCTTGTTGATCATGTCTTGTAAATACTGATCAGGGTTGTAATTAGTACCATTCATGTCTCCTGAATGTCTTTACCTATGATGCCCTGCCACTGGGACCGACATACTGCTAGACTAACAAGGGAAGCAGTATTAACAAGAACTATATTAAGCATCAAACAAATTGGTAATCAGTGAAGTGCATCCGTTTATAAACTACCTGTGGCCATCAGCATGAGGCATGACCGGAAAGGCCACTTACCGGATAGCGATCAGGGTCATCCTTGCTCATCTGCAGGAAGCGTTCAGGCCGTGCTGACGAGTGCTCTGGGCCCTGCTCATTAGTACAAACACACCAGTGCTAATGAGAGTAGGTCTATCAAATGCCACACTAAGCTAAAGAATTATAACCTCATTTATTGGCTCAGAACAAACTTGAGTCATCATTATTGATTCTAGTACAGCTTTTCTGCTTTTGAGTAAAGGAAAGGATTGAAAAAGATTTTACCCTGTGTTTTATCCCTGCAGGAAATTAGATTCAGTGATCAATAGGACTGCTATGATCTACATAACTGACTAAAAATAACACTTGCTTTGATATGGTCTAATAGGGCAAAAGCAGAAGTTAAATAATATAATATTTATGCTGCTGTCTTGTGTGTTTTCAATCACATATGCAACTGGAACAGATACTTGCTTTGCGTCTTGTATGTTTACCAACATACATGGGTTACACTTTATTTCCATAGTCCACTTTACACATTCTAACTATAAGTGGTCACACTTTAGATTAGGGTCCAATTCTCACTATTGACTAACTATTAATTGCCTCAATAAACTCATAATTACTGCTTATTAATAGTTAGTAAGATAGTTGTTAAGTTTAGGTATTGGGTGGGATTAAGGAATGTAGAATATGATCGTGCAGAATAAGGCATTAAAATGTTTGCAATGCCTCCGGGCAGCTATTTCGGGCATTTAAGACCAAGTCCTATCTATTTGAATGGGAGAATCCTGAAATCTCAAAAACTGCTTGGCGAACTTACAATTAAATAACATATTTCAAATCAGCAACAAAATCTGACATGAACTGTCCCATAAATGTTGTTTCTTATGCTCAAATAGCATTTAAAAAGCTTATTTTTCAGGCTAGACGAGCCAATGCGCATGTGCAGTCCTAAGCGCGAGTCTCAGGTTTCTATGGGAACCGGAGCTTCTAACGGCAGCTGCAGTGATGTAATGACTATACCAATCAACGATTGGCTTGTTTACTTAGAAGGCGGGACGTATTCCGCGATATTGCGCATTGCAGTCTCTCCCATTCATAATAGGAGTGAACCATCTTTCTATATCTATAGTCTTTGCTTGTAGTCAGTAGAATGTCTGTTGGGAGACCATCAAAATAAAGTGTTAACAGATATTAGACAGTCCACTAATACTCTAATGACTGGTAGTTGACATGTAGCTGCAAAGTTAGTTATAGTTAGTAGAATGTCTAAAGTGGACTATCAAAATAAAGTTCTTCCATGTGTGCCACTTATATTATGTAATTTATAATAGGGCATGCCATCAGCAGACTCACCATTCCCTCCATCCCATGGGGCAACAGTAAAACGATGCCATTGTGACGGACCCACTTGGCCTGGCCTGCAGAGATGAACTGGTCTATGATGCACTGGGCTGTGTTGTGGAAGTCGCCGAACTGAGCCTCCCAGCACACCAAGGCATTAGGACTAGCCATTGCAAAACCAAGCTCAAAACCTAATCAAAATCAACATGTGTCAGAATACTTTGGACATAAAAAAAATACTGTATAAAGGATTCTGAGGATGGTTTTTGCAAGGGGATGTGTTAGGAGAGAACAGCTTGTTCTGTACAGGCTGCTCATTTCTGGAGGCAATTTTACAGGTATCAGAAACAGGGAATACCTTAGATGATTTAAATTTCCGTACACTCTGATTGATAACCAGATGCAAATTGAGCACAGGTGGTTCTCTTACCCAAAACCCCATATTCAGACAGGGAGCTGTTGCACACTGTGTAGAGAGCCTGGTTCTGCCACAGGTGGTTCATCGGAACGCAGAAGCGCTTATCAACTTCCTGATCATGCAAGACGTGGTGACGGTGACTGCAAAGATGAGGTCATAAATTCAAGAAACACTAAACAGGCTAACAACAACAAAAAACGATAACTAATGCTTATTTTCTTTTTTTTTCTTTTCTTTTTTTTATGCTTATAAAAATTCATAAAATATACAGACAATGACACACAAACACACACACACACACACACACACATGTGAACTTATATACTGTCACTTTTGATCAATTTAATGTAATCTCAGTTTGGGGTCAGTAAGATTTTTATTTATTTATTTATTTATTTTTTGTAAGACATTAATTATTTTATTCAGCAAGAATGCATTAAATTGTTCTAACGTGAAGGTAAAGACTTAAACTGTTTCAAACTGTTCTTTCGAACTTTCTATCCATCAAAGAATCCTGAAAAAACATACCACGGTTCAAACAAAAATATTAAGCAGCACAACAGTTTTTAACACTGATAACAGTAAAATATGTTTCTTGAGCACCAAATCAGCATATTAGAATGATTTCTGAAGGATCATATGACACTGAAGACTGGAGTAATGGCTGCTGAAAATTCAGCTTTGCCATCATAGAAATAAAATACATTTTAAAATAATAGAAAGTAGTTATTTTAAATTGTAAAATCATTATTACTGTTTTTACTCTATTTTTGATCAAATTCAGCCTTGGTGAGCATAAGATACTTCTTTCAAAAACACTTAAAAAAAAAAAAAAAAAAAAACGAATTGTAGTGTCTGTATATAATTTATGTAAAATAAACCTATTGACACCTAGATTCTATGAATTCTAGAAGCAGCTTAAGAAATGCCATTTTAAGGAATATCTTAAGCTGTAATGTCAAACCTCAGAAAAGAGGCACTCTAACTCTTTATATCCTATCAGTGTGAGTGATCATGGACAGCAGTGGATTTGAGACAGGAGATGTGATATGTTTTGCTGGCTTACTCTGATGCGATGTTCAAACCAGCCATCAGACCCAGTGCGATTAGACAATCTTTAAAGTCCTTAAAATATCACAGTAATGATGTCCTGCGCAGGCCGTCACGACTTACAATGAGTATATAGACATTACATAACATTTAGTATTAACCATGCATTTCCCTAACAAATCACATTTGACAAACATGGGCTCCTTTCTTAGATAATGTTGTGAAATGGAGAATGTAACCACAAGGAATGTGTTCGGGGTAATTGGGGTCTGTCTGCTCTGCTCATTTAATCACAAATGTAAATCAAAAGTGGCTCTTTAAACTAAAGTGTCCTGTCCCTGTGGGTTAGCTCTGGAAAAACAGAGAATCTGGGGAGTAAACAGTGCATCAGCTGTGTGTTGGTTTCATCAATCAAGGGACCAGAGCACAGTACTCAGTGCATTCCCAAACACAGTAGACTGAATCAATTACTCATAGCCATTAACTCCCTGAGTAACAAGCAGAACCAGCAGACTGGAGCACACCAATATGTTCAATTCCAGAGCCTTTGCATGAGGAAAAAAAAGAATATATGCACCAGCAATCTACTTTGATAAAAAGGCTCATAACACACAGAAGCTACTTTGCTGACGTCTTTTCAGTCGAATGTTCCAGTCATTATGTTCTAAGCAAAGCATAAAACTGTCCATTGAAGCCCATTGAGAGAAAATGTAGAGTCAAAAACTGTAAAGTGAACCAGTAAATAATGCCAATTGTGGTGTGATAAATTCAGTCGCGATAAGGTCTTGGAGTTTCATTGATGTGTGGACCGTTTCAAACAAACCTGGCTGCCAAAATTTTTTGCACAACAAACAGACGTGGGAGTATGTGTCTGTACTGCTGTGGGGTAACATAAAACGGGTTTCCTTCAGAAGCAGTACCGTGACGGCACCATGTGGGTGTCTCTCTGCCACTCCCAGAGGACTCTATCTGTGTGCGACAAGCTGACGTCATTTGTCAATGTGTTGACATTTTAGTTTTAATGGAGCCATAAGGCAGAAAATATATACTTGGCTATTTTTAGTGACAGAAATCTAGTCAGTTAAAGACTACAAAGCAGCCATGAAAAAGGGGTCTGTTTAGAAAATATATGACAACAACTTATGGTCCCCCACAACTGCATGTGCTGAACTTCCAATTTTTGTGTCCTCCATAAATCATAAAAGAGAACAAAATGGAGCGGCCACAGTAGTTTCCAATGGAAATGGATTGAATGTCTTACCTAAATGTTCCTCTTTCCACATCTTGTCCACTGAGTCTCACGTGAATACCATCCTTCAGCAAAGAGCCAAAGGCCATGTACTCTGCCAGGGCCCAGTCCACTGTGCGTTTTGCAACCATATCCGCTCGGCCTCGAAGGATACGTGACAAGCCTGAATTAACACATATATAGAATGTATAGAAAGTCACAAACTTGTACCTTTTGTTGTGTGACTTCTTGTAAACGCAATTTCCTAGAAAAGGAAAGTTTGTCAAGACAGACTTTAATGTTGGCCCTGTTTGATAGATAGAGCTAGACAGTAAAAGTTTTCATCGGAAGTCAATAGGATTTTTCTCTGTCCAAGAGAAAAGTTTAGAACAGACTGAACATCTGTCGAGTTTGGTGAATGTAGCTTTAAAAAGTGTAAGGGTTACATTTACAGGTTACATTTAAAAAAAAAGGTCTCTGAAGAAAAGTTTAAGCTTTGTTAAACCAACATTATTAAGTCTGCTGTATTTTTATTTACACACAGAAAAACTATAACTTTTTTAATGTTAAAACAGTTCATAAAATAGCAAACCCATCAGAGTAGCCTGGTTTTTCATACACAATATCCCATTGGAGTAAAGCATCATTCTGTGTCAGAAATACGCTTGCCGGTGAGATGGTTTGATGCTCTGAGGTAGTCGTGCTTAGAGGCAGGCAATAAGCAGAGTTTAGCTGGAGGGCTATGGTAGTTAGGGTGATTTAGCAGAATTTAAGGCTGCCAGATTGGAGTCGGCTCTTTAAGTGCAATGGTCCCATAGTGCAACTCCATCAATCCACTACAGCTCCCATGCGTCCACTGCTCAGAGAAAGAAAATTATGACCCGTGAGGAGCAATGAGACATTCCTATATCAGAAGTGTAAGGATCATCTGTCAGAGCTTTGCTGATGTTCCACACCATTACCACCATCATCCTGCAATGCTTTGATGTCAGTTTCCAGTGTTTTGTCCCTAGTGGTTAAAGCTTAACAGTATATAGATTTGGATATAATCTAGTTGATGAACTGACTGCTAGTAAACAGCCTCTGGGACTCCACAGCAATAATTAAAGCGATAGTTTAAGCAAAAGGGATAATTTTGTCAACTCTCATGTCTTTTTGAAACCTGTATTACTTACTTTCTTGTATTCTGTGGAATACAAAAGTCAATAGTGATTACAAACTGTTGAACAAAAGATTTTCAGTGATTTTCTTTGAGGCATTCAACACTGCCACAAAAAGACTGAATTAAATGCTTACCAATCAAAATACCTGAAACTCACCACTATGAATGGCAAAGTCCTTTAGAGGGACTGAACTGGCTACAGCACCAATGTGCCCGAGCATCTCTTCGCTTAGTCCAGTGGGAGGGTAGCTCATGCTCTTTGGCTCTCCATCTGGTTTGAAGAAGTCTTAAACAAAACAGAGCACATATAACCACCACTAGGGTCTGAATCCATGGCTCTCAATCAGGGGACTGGGGCTCACTAGGAGCCAATTTTCAAGGGGGCCTAAAGATGACTTAAAATAATTTAAAATAAGACAAAACAAGCCTTAAAATCAGCTAAAACAACTAAAAACTAATATATTTTTTATTTTAATTCACCCCCTCAAGAACCATTTGTTTTACAGGATTTCAACAGTCTTGGAAAACCTGGATAATATGATGTGATTTCTAGACCTGGAAAAGTCACAAGTTATCTTAAAATGCCACGGTAATTTATATAAAGAACAAACATTTTATTAGTTATGCCAAGCTCTAAAATATTTTGTTGAGTAGAAATTCTGAATTTTAAAAAATCCTTATACTTAAAGAGTTAGTTCACCCAAAAATGAAAATTATGTAATTTATTACTCACCCTGATGTCGTTCCACACCAGTAAGACCTTTGTTCATCTTCGGAACACAAATTAAGATATTTTTGATGAAATCCGATGGCTCAGTGAGGCCTACATTGCCAGCAATGTCACTGAACCTCTCAAGATCTAAAGGTACTAAAGACATATTTAAAACAATTCATGTGACTATAGTGGTTCTACCTTAATATTATAAAATGACGAGAATACTTTTTGTGCACCAAAAAACGAAATAACGACTTTTCAACAATATCTAGTGATGGGCAATTTCAAAACACTGCTTCATGAAGCTTTATGAATTTTTTGTTTTTAAATCAGTGATTCGGAGCGCCAAAGTCACGTGATTTCAGTAAACGAGGCTTTGTTTACGCGATCCAAACCACTGATTCGAAACAAAACTTCGAAGCTTCATGAAGCAGTGTTTTGAAATCGCCCATCACTAGATATTGTTGAAAAGTGGTTATTTTGTTTTTTTGGTGCACAAAAAGTATTCTCGTCGCTTTATAATATTAAGGTAGAACCACTATACTCACATTAACTGTTTTAAATAAATCCTTTTTTATCAAAAATATCTTAATTTGTGTTCTGAAAGATGAACGAAGGTCTTACGGGTGTAGAACGACATGAGGGTGAGTAATGAATGACATTATATTCATTTTTGGGTGAACTAACCCTTTAATGCTTATCCAATACATCACAAACGATTGGAAAATTCATTGGTTAAAAAGAGTGGGAACTCTGATGAACATTCACCTTCTAAATCTTCTGAAATGTAATTATTTTAGATTTAATTTAAATTTTTTTAGTTACTACTTTAATTTACAAAAACTAGGAGTGCCCATAGAATAAAACAAGTTTTAAACTAGGACTAAGGACTTTTGAATATTGGTGTGCACAATGGAGGGCCTTGGAGTCAAAATGGTTGAGAAACACTGGTCTAAATCAATCTTATATTTTCACTGAAACACCTAGCATATATAAAGTCCTCAAAATGTACCTGGCCACGGAGAGTCAAGCCAGTGGCGGATGTGTAGGATCTTCTCATCTTTAGAGCTGGTATATGCCTCCTCACAGATCTTGTCATATTTAGCAACCTCCTCCTGAAAACAATTCACAGTACAGCGCTAGCCCGCCATCCACTATATTCATCAAAAACCCAGACACATGACACATTTGTGACAAATTATTAATTAATGATTCATGGCACCTATGTGCTACGGCGTAGAGAAAACAGCAAGATCCAGTCACAATTTATTCTCTAAGTGAAATCCCCAGAGCTATGTCAGCGAGTGAAGAGTGACAGGGATGCAGTTGTAAATAAAACGAGCTGTCGCCGGGCGAGACAAGGTGTCAGCTATCCGCACTGGAGGGATGGTTTGGTCCGACGATTGTGGTTTCTACGGCGACACAAATCTGAGGGTGGTTGGGAGGGGAGGGGTGCCTAGCTTTGAGCCCAGGGAATGAGAGCCTGGGTCATCGGGTGAAGTATGAAACGTGTCATAGCCAGAGCGAAAAGACATTGGCTGAGCATCTGAACACAGCCTCCATCAATTGTCAGGAAACAATATACAAACGGCACAGGAAACCCATCACTCCCTAATAGGCCAGGAAAACAACAGCTGTGGAAAAGATGCTTTAGATGAGTTAAAGAGGTCAATTAGGGTGACCTGTGGGAGGAACAACAGCAGGTGGACATTTTCACATTACATAATGACACAATAATGAGATTTCCATAGAGGGAGACACAAACCTCAAACTCTTGCAGTGTTACAACTCCCTCAGAGATGAGCTTGTCAGCATACTTCTTCAGCACATGTTCTTGTTTGCGGATCTGTTTGTACATGAGGGGTTGAGTGAACATGGGCTCATCCATCTCATTATGTCCAAACCGCCGGTAACACACCTATAAAACACATCACCAATGTCAATTTACATGTGAAAAGATAAAAGTTCAGTATCACTAATCCAAACAACTTCTACTGTTGTATAAAAAACACACTATTACCAGTGTCTACTTCAGATCCGATGTCTATCCCATTTTCAAATCTTTCCATTCTTTTCTACATCTTTATCAGTTAGTAATAAAAAGGTTATTTAATATATTTCAGATATAGTTTCAATTGGTTTAATTCCCAGGTAAGTATTCAAATAAATTTCCTCAGTGTTCAAAATAAGTCGTGAGGCTATGCCACTCAGGATCCTTTCATATTCTTAGCTAATGGCCTCATAGGAGGATATTCCAGAAGGCGATTCTTCAAGTAGCTTTCCCTTTCCGAAATGAAAAGAATTTGCGGTTTCTCAGTGTTGGCACTTTTCAGACAGGCTGTCAGTCTGAGTATTAAGGGCTATTAACAAAAAGAAATATTACTTTACCATAAAGTTTTAAGTCCACACCACAACGATATCGTTGGAAATTGGAATTACTTTCAGAGCAATTTTTTTTCCCAGCTGACGAACGATAAAGACACTGACAGCCAATAAAAAAGAAAAAGAAACACCACTACTGTATTGCTCGGGATGTGCAACCGTTGATCATGCTTTAGCTTTGTCTATTTTTGTTCTGCCAACAAAATAGTTACAAAACAAAGTAACTGGCAATATTATATAATGTAAGTGTAAGTGACCACAAAAACAGAGGCAATGTTAAAAGCTTTTTCCCCCACTAAAAATTATGATTTCTTTTTAAACACTGACATAATCTGATGTGTTTTTTAATTATATTTTTTTAAATATCTGTCCATGGCCCCCCTGCAGTACCTTCACGGTTCCCTGATTGAAACCCCGAAGTGTAATAGAAAAGATTGTGATTCTGAAACAAGGAAAATGGATCTTGTGTATTCAAGAATTATAGCAGTCCTAACAAGTAATTTATCTTAACATTCAGTGATATTTTAATGATATGTATGACGTGTCTTCACAGTATTTACCAGGTCAATCACCACATCCTTGTTGAAAGTGCTTCTCCATTCTGCAGCAACCTTGCACACATACATCACAGCCTCTGGGTCATCAGCGTTGACATGGAAGATGGGTGCGTTGACCACACGAGCCACGTCCGTTGGGTAGGGAGAGGACCGTGCCATTCGGGGATCTGTGGTAAATCCAATCTGGCCACATCAGATAACACTCATAAATCTACAACATACTGAAAGGTCAAGGGTTAAGGTTTTGCAGAAGGCTAGTCCTCAAGTCGATTCTAATAGGACAATTTGATGTTTGATGTTAACCTGATTATTGACCACAACATGGATGGTGCCATAAGTAGTATATGAAGGCAGTTCACTGAGATGAAAGGTTTCGTATACGACTCCCTGACCCGCAAATGCAGCGTCACCATGTATGAGAATGGACATCACCTGCAAAGAAAGTGATTGATGGCTTAAAATCGCTGTTATTGGTTTGTATTCATCCAACTTGCCAAATGATGACCCATTATACAGCAGGAGAAAGCGGAATATGTGGTTATGTCTTGCATTGGTCCATCTTTAAAGATAATCTGAAGATAAAAGTACAACCCTTCTTCCTTCAGTGTCTCCTCTGTAGAACTGCTCTGCCTTCGTCTTGCCCTGAACGACAGGATCTACTGCCTCTAGGTGAGAGGGGTTAGCCATCAGAGACAATGTGATATTCTTATCAGTTTCCCTGTTGATTCGTTCATGGTACATCCCCAAGTGATATTTCACGTCTCCTGAACCCTGGAGTGGATTAAAGTGTGAAATGTATATCAGAAGCACAATAAGACAAGATCCAATATGACAAAAGCATCTTTCATCAGATGAAATCATATTACCTCATCCGCAGCCTCAAGTTTGGGATCAAACTGACAGAATATCTGATCCAAATCTTTGCGAACTACATTGGCCAGGACGTTCAGTCGGCCCCTGTGTGAATGAGAGGTTGTGTTGTTATTGCTGGGGTGGACTCATAAAAGCAGTGTGAGATTGAATGGAGCAGGTTTTCAAGGTACCTGTGAGGCATTCCCATAATTACACTCTCTATACCAGCTTCGCTGGACTTGTCAATAATCATCTTCAGGGCAGGGATGAGGACCTCACAGCCTTCCAAACCAAAGCGTTTCTCTGAAGACCATTTGCGAGCAAGAAAGTCTTCAAACCTAGAACATTGAATCGTTACCATAGAACATTCTTTCATTGTCAGCTTTATTTTGCTAAATTAAAAAAAAAAAAAAAAAAAAAAATTCAAATATACTGTATATCAATTCTAATACATATACATATATATATATATATATATATATATATATATCACACACAGACAACCATGACTTCCCAAAATGTGGTTTAAGTAGGGAAAAATAAGTCTCTAATAAAGAACCAAGAAAACAACACACAGCACATTATTTTAAGGATATGCACCGTGTTGAGCGAACCAGCCTGGCCAGCAAGGTCCTCTTCTCTCTGTCAGAAAATGTCATGATTCCTGGAGTTTCAAACTTCTGTCGGATCCATTGGCACTGCTCCATATTGTTGATAAACATGAATTCCACTCCAGTATGTCCACAGTATGATGTCTGGAAAATTCCAAGCAAATTCAGTTTACCCTTTCATTTATTAACGCATTCATTTTTGAAGTATAATTAAACATCATCATAATATAAATGATGAGCTTGTCATATTTACCCAAATTACATCCTTTCAGAATAGCTAGTGAATGTCATATCTGAATCAATCCAGTCACAAAACCAGCTAATGAGAAATGAGGAAGGAGTGTTTCTTCTCAAATACTGGGTGATATCACAGTAATCCAGCATCTACCCACCTCAAGTCTGTGTATGATTTCTCTCAGTGGGAGTGTGCTTTCATTTCCCCCAATAAATGTGGTTAATGGCAACTGAAATGATTTATCGAGATCAGATTCTTCCAAGCCGTACGACCCTAAAGATTAAAGAGGAAAAGCATATTAAAGCAAAAACGGCAACAAAAATATACTGTAATGAAATGTAATAAGACCCCCACAATGTTCCTTTTTAAACCAAATACTATGATTTACAGTGAAGTAAAGATGTGTTGATTATGGTTCCAAGAATTTACTCAAACACAGTTTCCTTTACAGTCAATTTAATCTTAAAGCATTAATTTTAGAATACCATTATTCATTTACACACCCCCCAAAAAAAACAAAGTATACATCACAGTAACGGATTGTTTCGAATCGGACATAACTGAAGAATGACTCGCAGTTCAGTGCGGCAGTCAGTTGTGAACTAATGAGTGAATCTTATTTAAATAGTTTGCTCACAACACAACGTTTCATGAATCATTTAATTCACGACTCATTAAAAAGAACCGGCTCAAAGGAGTCATTTATTCAAAAATCGGACCTCACAGCTCATGCCGTGTTCGTTGTTGCTTGGAGAAAACACTTTTTCAGACAAACGTCAGACCAGAAGTCATTCATTTACAATAGAGAGTAGTACGGGAGCTGTGTGGAGGTCTGTTCATGTTTGGATGCATCGAAATATTAAATTTTTTGTGGCTAGACCTTATGTGAGCACCAGAAAGGATGTGATGTATTCTAATCAAAACTCTTGATTAGTGAAGAACAAAGAGTTCTAGTGTTCTTTAAACACTATTGCGGTTATGAATAATTATCAAAAATAATTATTGTATAATTGTTAAATAATGATATTTAGCCCTAGAACACCTACTATGTTTTCTCAGACATATTGGTGATCATTTGTTTTGTGTCGATATATTAACATACTGAACAAGCAGAGGAAAACAGCTGCTTCAGGATCAACCGTATAAAGACCCACACACAGCTTTCTAGATTTTAAATTATTGTAGCACATCTTTATTTTTGACACATTTTCAACCATTTTAGTCACAGCCCTGGAGCCCTGATATGTCAAACCTAACTAACATCATTACCAATTTCATGGTTAGTTACACCCGTAAACGGTGAAGGAAAACCATGCAATGCAGGCAATCATAGTAGTTTGCAAATGCATCCTGTAGATAACACTGGGGTCTATCAGTAAGACTGTGTCTCCTCAAGAGAGGAACACACACAAGAGGAGACAGGTGCAAATGTAATTAAAGCCACAGTACAGATAAGGAGGAAAGATGCATCATACCGAAATTAAGAGCCTTCTGGTCCAATACACACCCTCATTAGCTGCACGAAGGCTATAGGAAAAGCTATGACAAAACCTGACCTGGCCGACACATTGAGAGAGTAGTGAGGTAAAAGAGGCATGTTTTGAGAGGTCTTCTCACTGGCTATTACTCTCTCTTTTTCGATCTGTTGTGAGAACATGTGCTACATCCTTCTACTCTGGCGACACTAAAGGCAATAGGACCCGACAGGAGCAAAGGGGAAGATTTATGGGCCTTTATCTCAGATAACATTAACCTGTGCTTGCGATTGAGTCTGGGGCATAGCTCTCCCTTCCAGCCCCTGTCGCTGTCTGAGACTGGGGAATCTGTAATGGCCAAATGAGGAATTGTTTGCTGACCACTTACACGACTACAGCGCCTAAAAGCAGACACATCCACGCTCTCTCTCCCCCTTTCCATTAATCGAGCCCTATGAGTCACCAAATAACCAAAACGCAAGCACTGGTACTGGCAGTGTTACTAAACTTCATTACAATAATCTTGATCCTTATATAACATGAAGTGCTATCAGCTCTGATTATGAGGTTGGGGAAGCAACTTCCAATGGTCTTCGGAAGCCCTGAGCTAAAATGAAAAGACTGATCTAAAAGATTATACACATGCAGGAACATCTCAGAAACAGCACGGCATTGGGTTTTATTGGCTGAGAATTCACATATTCTATACATTCAGCATATTTAATGGTTAATATTTTGCATTTTAATTATATGGGGCTCACAATTTGTCATTTGATGAATGGTCTAATAACTGGAAGTCCTCACTTTGCAATGAAAGAGTTTTTTCAGTCAGCTCCAACAATCTAATTTTCCTTTCATAATTAAAAAGGAGATGTATGCAGCGGATGGGTGCAGCTTTGTTGCTACAGTGACGTATAAACACAGTGGCTGGGGTTGGCAAGGTCAGCCACCAATTACATTAGACTGCTCCGGTAGCTTGCGCTGGCTTGTAAAGCAAGCAAGAACTGTAGCGCTGACGTTAGACAAAATAACAAATAAAGATTCAAAGTATGTATATATAAAATAAAAGGTGAAAATATATTTTAAAGATATTTTTTTAAAAGACTGAAGTCTGTGGGTCAATGACATGTACTGTAAGAGTGTCCATGATAAAGAAAATATATATATATATATTTTTTTAAATCTAGTTTAAAACATGTTCAAGTTCTTAGAAATAAACTCTTTGTATATTTATGTTGGTTTTATATGATTTAAAAAAAAAAAAAAAAAAAAAGACTTTCAAGAGAACTTTAATTTAATAACTTAAAGTCATTTAAAATGGTCATTTAAAATATTTTATAACAAATATCATGAATTATCAATATCATGTCATTCAATATCAAACACAGTATCACGTTTTTGAGGAGTCGTGCCACATGACATTTTACAACCTGAGCTAACCTTACCTTGTCACAAAAAGCTAAAGTTATGATATTTTAATTGATTTATTGATCTTGAAATGCAGTAAAGAGGGTCTGCCTCTATATTTTGTATATAATCATTTATAAGTGATTTATAATTGTTAACGAGGGCTGGAAGTGAAAAACTTATTTTCAGATGTGCATAATTATTAAGCATTAAGATTAAGGCTGAGAAGATAAGATATTAACTGCAAAAGACTTAAAAAATTAAGGTGAAGAATTAGGTGCAAAACCATCAGAAACCCTTTTGTCCGCAGCACCACCATTTTCCAGATCTGCAACCTACTTGGAGTCTTCAGAAGTACAAGGTGTCAGGTTCTCAGAGACTTTGCTAAGGTAAAGAATCCTGAAACATGACCCCCACTTTATAAGAATCTCAAGCTCAAGTGTTGTGAAATACATGAAGACTGGCTTTAAAAGGCTTTATAGACAGATAGGTTGAGAGTGACTCTTGAGGGGCCAGCACCAATTCCTTTTGTACCACTGTTAGAAGAATTTATCTCCCAGAATCTGGCAGTACATTTTGGGAGTTCATTTTAAGTCCGTCTCCTACCCTGAAAGGTCTGTCTTGGTCATTGTTAGTAGCAGCTCACACCATGACTTCCTCGCCACTGTTGTCTGACTCGAACTGGTGCTGGTGCCTCAAGATTTATGGAATCTGTCCATAAAACTTTCAAAAATCAGTCTTCATGTATTTTACAACACTTGTGATTCTTATTAAGTGGGGGTCATGTTTCAGGATTCCTTGCCTTAGCAAAGTCTCTGAGAACCCCACACCTTGTACTTCTGGAGACTCCAGGTAGTTTGCAGTTCTGGAAAATGGTGGCGCTGGAGACTGAGAATTAAGGTGAAGAATTTAGTGTGAAACCACCAGAAACTTATTTTGCAGATAACATGCATCTTTTGTTCTCAACCTGTTTTTTGTGACCCTGCTGCCCCAATGAGGGTTTCTTGTCCAGTGGTCACACCTTAATTTTGCAGTTTCAATAGTATTTCATCCTTCTCATCGGCATTCAATAATTTCTGACTCTTCAGTGAGAGTTAAATCTCTTTTTTGGCCCATTTTACATGTAAAAGAAAACCTGCTTGATAATTATGCATATTTGAATATAGGGCGTTTTTCACTTCCAGCCCTTGGTAACAATTATACACAACTTATAAATGATTATATACAAAATTAATAGTAGTATTAAGATTGACGTGGTTTGGAATTGGTAAAATGTGCTCGTAAAAAAATCTAAAAAAAAAATAATAATGAATGATTATACCAAAATTCTTAATAATTTTTTTTTTTTTTTCCAAAATTTTTTTTTAAATAATTTTTCTTAAGGCTTTTTCTTCACTTTGGTATCAGGACAGGTCTTTATGTCCATCAAAAATAAAATAGGCCTACATTTTACAATATAATACAAATAAAATACATTTTATACAGATATCTTGTGACAATGACAATGCCTTTTCAAGTCACTATATATATAAATTGCATTTTTAATGACTAGACAAAAAAATGACAGTCATGTCATAAAGTCTCTAAAATACAATGTATTTAACAGTAATTAGGAGTTTCTATTCAAAGAGAAGTGTATTACTCAGCAGCTGCAGTATTGAATGATGGTGAGGGGGAGGCTAAGGATACAGAGAATAATAACAAAAAAACACTCATAAGGATGAGCCCCAAGCAAGGAACTAAGTCAGCATTTATCAGATGTCTTCAGAACAAAGATCCTTCTTTAAGTAGGACAGTGAAAGGAAGTGAGTGTTTATAAGAATTATAAAGTTAAATATTAGTGGGAAATATGCTAAATGTATATAATCTTACCAAGCTTGTCAATTGACGTGATTAAATCTGAGGGAACAAAAGAATCCAGGTCGGCAGTAAGGATGCCAAGAGGGTCCAGTCTGGCCACATGGTGACCACGCACCTAAAAAGTAAAACGCAGTGATTGAATGTGATTTGCTCTCTCCATACCAAACGAAAAAGCATGAAAGAACCAGAAGCAAGACTGAGCCAGGAAGTAACTAGGGGATATCTGACCCACACAAATATGAACCAGCGTGTCACATGACTAACAAATCTCATAAGGATTCACAATAAGTTAAACATACAATCCCAACAGGCTGGCAACAGGAGATGGAAAGAAAATGCTGGCTTTGCCAAAAGACAGAATTTAATAAATCCCTACGATACTTCATCTAATTAATTAGAGGAAGCAGGGAAAATGTTACCACCTGTTTTGATTAAAGCAATCTCTTTGATATTTTCATTTTCAAAAGGGAAAAAAAGCTAGTCTAATTAGGTTTGAATTAATCACGTGATTTGCATAACTACACAGGGACACTCTAAAATGTACGGATGTACAGGCGCGTCTTTGATTTGTTGCAGTCCAGTGCCAGTGAATATTATTGGATTCATTTATAAAAATAATTCATTGTGTATTAGATTCTCTCAACTGATATCCTCTGAAATTCTGCATTTCAGTCTCTGATCCTCTGTCTAAAGCTGGGTGCACACTGTGCGATTTATAATAGTCCTTTACGATTGTTGCTTGTCAGACTGTACGTTCATGATCCTTATGTCACACTGTGGGATCTCAGCTGTCATTTATGTCAGACTGTATGACAGTCAAGACGCGTTAAGACGAGTTTTTCATCATCAACCCATACACGTTCGGTGACTGTGAGCTGCATTACACGCGGGACTGAAATGGTGGCTAACAAAGAAATCTCTACCGTTAATTTTGATAATGGCTTGTCTTGAAAAACGAAGACAATTTGACATTCGTCGTAGGAGAAGTCGCACTGCAGGACTGCGTGCCAATCTTCTGATACTGCCAGAATTTCGTCAGAGCTAAAATTTGATCGCAATGGTCATTAATCGGCTGCCGGTGAAAGCCGGGGACACACTTAACGATTGTAAGACCGATTATGAATGTAATTTGATACTTACAACTGATCATGCCCAAACGCACCGAGTCAGAGCCAGTTGCGTTCAGTCGGTGTTTACAGTTGGTGTTTGGATTCCGTGTGTAAGTATTTAAATCTGCTTCAGTCAAAGGAAACAGTCTTTGCGTGTTGAGCTCAGTCTTGATGTTTCAGCTAAACATAGATGTCCCAATGTTTCAGCTAGTCGTTAAGTGTGTTCCCGGCTTAACATATCAAACTAGCGATCAAAGACTACAGATTTTTGCCTAGAATTATAGGAATCTTTTAGGATTTGCAAAATATGTCTCAGACAACCAAATCGTGGACAAAATCGCACAGTGTGCACCCGGCTTAAAGGCCCGTTCACACCAAGAATGGTAACTATAAAGATAATGATAACTATATTAGCATCCACACCAATGGATGATATTGGTGCATGCTAAAGTTATGACATCTGGTGCTTTAAATGCTCAGGCTCTTTAAAGTCGGGTGGATTGTGATTGGAAAAAATAGTTCGGAAAGTGATTCCAATGATATCGTTGTCGTTATTGTTATAGCTATGTTGCAGATTTTGCTATTGTCATAGTTTGCGATTTTTAAAACATTACATTTATAATTATCATTATAGTTCTCTTTCTTGATGTGAGCTGGCCTTAACCCAGAGCTACTTACTTACCTGATAGGCTCTGATAAGAGTGTGGACTGCCAAATGATCCTCCACCACCTTCTCTGACATGGCAGGTGTCTGAGACTGGCCTCTTCCCTGGAGCAGCGTAGACAGACGTTTCTCTCCAGACTCCTCTGAACTGCTGGCTTGGGCGTTACGGAAGTATGCATCCCAAGACTGTTGCAAATATAACAACATATTTCAAAAGGTCAAATATTCTTATTTATTAGTTGAAAACAAAAAGCTTAAGGGTTTTCTGATGTTAAAAATAATTAATTTTCTCTATACTGTCATTCCAATTCCATATAACTGTGGAATTCAGAAGGAGATATTCAGCAAAATGTCCAAGCTGTTTATTTTCTCCAGTCCCCATTCACTTTTATTGTACAAAGCAGCTTAAACATTCTGCTAAATACCACATATAGGTCTGGTTTCACAGACAGAACTTAGACTATAAGCTAGAAATAGGCCTTAGTTAAATTGTCACATTTAAGTATCTTTAATAAACATGCCTTAGAAAAAAACATTACTGGTGTGCATCTTGAGACAAAACAATGGCACTGACATATTTTAAGATGTGTCAGTGCAAGTTGCTTTCAGTTGAAACAGCTCAAACATGCATTTTAGTCTGTGACTAGGCTTAATCCTTGTCTGTGAAACCAGGCACTTGTGTTCCATGCAAGAAAAATTACATGAGGGTGATTAAACGATCACCAAGATTATGGGTCTGATTTTTAGAAAATGCATGAACATATACCTTGAATTCAAAAAAACTAATAAAGACAAAAACACACAACAAAATTACTTTTAACTAAAATTAAAATAAAATGTTATTATAGACAAAATATTGCAAAATACGACTAAAAAAACAACAAAAAAATATTTACAAAATATTAAAAACTATAATAGTGTATCAGTGATAATAACACTGATTGTAAATGTGAAAGAATAAAATGTACAGATTGGGAATGTATGCAACCCAGTATATAAAATGAATGATAGCATTGCAGTGCTCTGTGCTCTTATATTAATAGAAAGCACACTGGGTTTCTGAACTGGGACGGAGTTCGAGTGTCTTTAGTAGATGTTCACAGCACCTCATGAACATTTTTGTGATCCTCCAGCCAAGCGTAGTACATCTCCACGACATAGCTAGAGCTGCAGGCCGCCAATGAAGGCTCAGGAGCCCCGCTGGAACAGTTACGACGTGGGTCAAAAACTCGCCTCCCTGTCCCCACGTGCCCCCTCATCCATTGGCTACTGCTTCTTAGAGCACCAGCCAGGGACCTTAGCTGACTCATGTCTGCAAACCTTCATAAATAGGAAACAGCAAGGTTTTAGAGATATTATGGCAGAATTAATCAACAGATTTGTTCTTGGAAGTTCCTGAGAATGTTTTAAACATTTTTAAAATCAGAAAATGTGTGTTTGAGTGATTTAACCCTGCAAACACCAACTTATACCAACAATCTAGTTGGTGCTGGTCTAACCGCTCTGTTATGATGTTCACCAACGTGTTTTGGCGGGTTGAGCCAGTCGATGAGCATGGTCCCTCAATTAAAGATGGTCAAACAATGTGATCTTTCTGGTTGTGCCAGTTGTATGTGGTTGTTGTAGGGTGACTCGCTTAATGTAGACGACAATAATAAAAATCTCATCTGAGTGTATTTTTATGATAGGCTATTTTCCAAAAGTCCACTGTATTAGCTACTTTACAAGTAAAACTTAATTTATCAAAAAGGGCACCTTTAAAAATATTGTCGTTGATGCAGCAAGTGTTCTTGTGGATTACCATAACCATACTGCGCAGTTAAAACGCTCTATTATATCTGTTAAAATATCAGTGCTTCAAGTACCGGCGATTTATAGAAGGGCTTTTAAATAGAGCTCGTCCTTCATCTCCACCTATTCAATGACAAATTGATTTGAACGAAGTAAAATCCTGCTGCCAAAATCACTTCCAATACATTTATGCGATGCAAATATATGAGCAAACAGTCGTAAAGACGCATCGATTGGGCGATTGGTTACAGCTGTTACCCATCTAGGTTATATGTTTCCATTCGCTCGACACACGCGACGGCGTCCATGTAGCTTAGCTTCATCTCTACGTCATACCAAATAAATTTCACCTTGAGCTGCGTGCAGATGAAGATGGTCCGGTTGAGCTCAGAAGCAGTCTGTCTGATGTGATTCAGGCTGGAGTTTCATGTCTTATAATCTCTCCAACGTCAAATCCGTCCCATAATCCGCATGCACGTGCTGAATGCGGCGCTGCAGTTGGTCACTTTGAGCTATAAACTGCAGCATCTAAAATAACAGCTGGTTTAGAGTACCTTTATGTATAATTTATTTTAGGTTTTATCTTTGTACAGTTTTGCTATCATACTGCATTTTACGTTGCCATAAACTAGGCTACTACTTCACACCTATGGGCAAATATCCATTTCACTACAATTGCATTAATGGACACAGTAAATAATGCACCATAAAGCACCTGTGCTGTGCTGTGCTGCCTATGAAAAGACTCTGGTAGGGATCAGATATAACCTACCTGCATGTCAGAGTTGGGCATAAATCAGAATTTAATTGAGAATACCTTTGAAATTGCTGAATTTGAATGGCAGATTATATTCCTATAAACATATGGGATATTTTCAGACACATTAGATGAATAATGTTTGAAATCATATATATTACACAATTATATTTTATACTATATATTATTATAGTAGAAAAATTAAAAACTGTCACAATTAGGCTATAGGGCTGGGTGACATTCAGCTCAAATCAAATTCATGCTGAAGACACAGGTTGGACAATAAAACTGAAAACTGGTTTTAGACCACAATAATTTATTAGTATGGCGTAGGGCCTCCTTTTGCTTTTGCAGCCAATACAGCATCAATTTTTCTTGGGAATGACAGATACAAGTCCTTCACAGTGGCCAGAGGGATTTTGAGCCATTCCTCATCCAGAACAGTGGCCAGGTCACTATGTGATGCTGGTGGAGGAAAATGTTTTCTGACTTCCTCCTCCAAAATATCCCAAAGTGGCTCAAAAATATTTAGATCTGGTGAATGTGCAGGCCACAGGAGATGTTCAACTTCACTTTCAGGTTCATCAAACCATTCTGTCACAAGTCTTGCTGTGTGTATTGGTGCATTATCATGCTAATACTGTACACTGCACCCCATTCAGGGTACGATGCTTGAACCATTAGGTGCACATGGTCCTCCAAAATGACTCGATAGTCCTTGGCAGCGATGTGCCCATCAAGCACAGTAGGGAATGCCATGATATTGCGGCCCAAACCAGCACTGATCCACCCCTGTGCTTTATTTCTGGGCACGCAACAGTCCGGGTGTTAAGCCTTTTCGGGGCTTTTCCACACTGAAACTTTTACGGATGTGGGAAAGACAGTGAAGGTGGACTCATTAGAGAACAATACATTTTTCACATTGTCCACAGACCACAGCCCAAGATTTGCACTATTGGCACCAATGACCAAATGTTTGGCTTTAGCAGCCTGACCATGAATATTGAGCTCCCGATGAACAGTTGTAGTGGAAACAGGAGAGTCGAGGTAAGGCCTACACATTTAATTCTGCAGTGAGTTGGACAGCTGTGGTTTAGTTTTTTGGATACAATATGTGTTAGTACCTGGACATCCCTTTCAGACAGCTTCCTCTTGCGTTGACACTTACTCCTGTTGGATGTGGTTCTTGCTAGGTGGTTGTATGCCTACATTGCCCTGGATATCATGGCTCTCGATACACCACAAAGACTTGCTGACTTGCAGTGAGATGCGCACCAACAATTTGTCATCTTTTGACCTCTGTCTCCCATTATGTTGTGTGGATTGCAATATTTTATGTACAGTTGTGCAATTGCTCTGTTAATTCAACCTTAACACTCACTGTAAACCCCTAATGCTCAAAATACTTAATTGTTTTGAGTAGGACAAACTTAAATTTAACAAATTAGTTCAGTTAAATTAACTGTTATAAGTCTAACCCTCTTCGTTGGTGTGCTCCCCCAAATGTCTCTGCGTTGTGTGATATACTGGGTGTAAGAAGAGGACACCAAGACCGTCGTTGTGTCACAGCAGTGAAGCTTTCTTTTTATTTGTCTCGTACACATCAGTCACTTGTCACAAAGGAAGAGCATTGTGTTAATTCCAAATTAACATCAAAACATTATTTATCAAATTACAACAGGCAGCAAAATAGCTGTAGCTGCAGCCAATCACATGGTTGCAAACTAAGGAAAAAATAAACTACAACAGAAAAAAACTTAAGATAGATGTAAGATATATGCAAAATACAAATGATAAAACCACAAAATACACAAACCTTGAACACAATACAATTATTACAATTATAATATACAAAATTAATGGATAAGGGAGATTTAGTAGTGATTAATGTTTTGTTATGCTAATTTAGAAGAGTTTCTGTTAATGTGGGTTTTTAGAGAGTTACCATCATGGTGACAAGTGGCGCATGCTGCTTGGTTTGAGAGCAGGTAAGTTACATGTTTTAAGTTGCTGTACTCATTCAGTAAGTGTTATACCATGCTATTGTTAACATGTTAGCAAATTAACAAGTTGGCATTTTCTGAATTTTTTTATTAGGGTTTACAGTGAAATAAATAACTCGTTTGATTTGTAAGACCTCAAAATAAAAAAGTTAATTAACTAAATATTTTATGTTAATTGCTATCAAAGTGTATGAGTTAGCTAACTCAGTACTTCAAGTTAGGAGCAATTATCATGCATGAGTACTACAAACTCAAAAAATTGATAGTTCTGCTTACTTAAAATTGGGATCGTCATAACTCAAAAAATTTGATGTAACTGATTACCTCAAATTTTTTGAGTTAGCCCAACTTATTTGGGTTTACAGTGCACTGCTCTCACTGACAGAATGTAAAATCAATGAAAATTGGCCACCAGGCTGTGCGTATGAAACTTCCAACATTACTGTATATTGGCCAGTGTTTCAGTTTCATTGTCCAACCCCTGTACCCAGGGCTCGATTTGAGGGGGGTTACGGAGGATGGCATCCCCCTTGTTGAAAAAAAAAGAGACAAAAAGCATCCTCTCCACCATTCCCCCTTACCATCTCTTTTAGATTAACAGTGTTTTTGCATTATGTAAATCTTATCATGTAAACAGAATTTTAAAATTCTCTGTATGATAATTAACAAACTATAAATAACAGCGATTGACCAATCAGAACTCAGTATTGTAACATGCTGCACACAGTCACGCCAGAGCTCTGATTCAAGCAAGCTTTCGTCATTATTCGCGCTTGTTCAAAAGGATCAGGAGAACGGTTCAACCGCATCTTTTGACATTATTTAAAAAGAAGAGAACAGAAGGTATGATATTGTTTTGATTAGTGTTTTAAGAACATTCCCCTGACACATTAGAACGAATAACGAACACAGCTAAAGTGCATTGATGCCTTAAGGGATCGTTGTCAAGGTGAATTATTGACAATGTCATAACCGAGGCGATATTGCACACATGCATATAGGCTATGTTAGCTACATGTCCTTGTGTTTATTTATTTTATTTCCTGAAAAACTATGGGCTCTGTTCATACTCCGCTGTTTAAAACTGCATGAACCATCCATTCAAGACACAGCTAACAAAGACTGTACCACTAATTGTTCGTTATAAGAACTCAAGAAATCAAGAGTTGCATTTAATTCAGAAATAACTCTATTCTTTCTGTCCAAACTATCCAACGTTAGATCTCTGGAGCGCTGAAAAGTTTGAGGCTCAAAAATAACCTAGATAGCAACTTTGTGCCGGCCCAGATCCGGCCTACATCTGCCACATGTGGTATAATGATCTGGACCACGTGGCATGGAATGCTGTCACTTGGGCTGACTGCTTCTGTTTGCCAGATTTGAGCCACAAGCAGGCCATAGCAATGTCATATGTCAGCCAAGAGCAAAGAAATAAACCAGCTCCTCATATTACTAACCAGATTGACTTTATTTCTGTCATTCATCTACAGAAGTTCTTAGTGAGAATTAACAGAAGTTTAACGCTCATGTTTGTTTCATTTGAAGTCACCGTAATGGTGACTGGTATTTCCTCTTATGTTTGTGTTCTCTGGCTGCTGTGACAGTGTGTTTGTCAAACATGTTTACAGCATATGAAGCTGAACTGAGGTCAGATGATGATTTTATAATCATTGCAAAATAGCATGAATTACTGATGTCATTTAAATGTAATAATTGTGTTATGCATTAATACATATGAATTACAAACCCTGTTTTACTGCAACATGAGATCACATTGTATTGCAGAAATCAATTAGAAGAAAAACAAAAAACAAACTATGAGCAGAAAACAAATTGAGATTTCTATGATGGTCGGTTTTGTTCAGTTACGAGATCTTAATGGCAGTCAGTTTTGCTCCTTTAAGAGATTTCAATGACGATTGGTTATATTCCTTTACGAGATTTCAATGATTGTCTGTTTTGTTCCATTACGGCATTTCAATGATGGTCGGTTTTGTTTCATTACAAGCTTTTAATGACGGTTGGTTTTCAGAGTCGGTTTTATTTGGTTACAAGATTTCAATTTAGTTCATTTTTTCCGCCACGAGATTTTAATAACAATCAGCTTTGGTCCATTATGAAATTTCAACAACGGTCATTTTCGTTTTGTTACGAGATGGTCGGTTTTGTTCCTTTGCAAGATTTCAAAGATGGTCGGTTTTGTTTCATTGCGAAATTTCAACCTGGGTTCAAGTCCCAGTCAGAGGGGGTGCTAGCAGAACCCAGAGAGTTTATAACAGAGCAAATGTTAATCTCTGAGCATATTTTTGTTGTGAAAATGAAAAGTGAATATATATCTCATTAAATTTTGCTCAGATACCAAATATTTTGACAATTAAATACACATATACACTTCTGGTGATGCATGGATTAATGTTTTATTATTATTATTATTATTTATCTATTTATAAATTTTAAATGACGTCCCACTTTGAGCGGTTCAGACTGCAGCGGTTACAGACATACATTTTAAACATGGTGTGTATTGAAATCTTTCTGTGGTTAGAAATATTTTGTAACAATATATAATCTTTCCAAAATAGAAACATTTTGTAACAATATACACTACTGTTCAACTACTGTTTGGGGTCAGTCATTTTTTTCATTCTTTTTTAAAAGCAAAATTAATCATTTTATTCAGTAAGATTATGTTAAACTGATTACAGGCTTATATTGTTAGAAAAGAATAAATAAATTCTGTTCTTTTTAACCTTTTATTCATCAATGAATCCTGAAAAACGTACCACAGGTTCGAAAAAAAAATTAAGCAGCACAACTGTTTCCAACACGATAATAAATCAGCATATTAGAATGATTTCTGAAGGATCATGTGACACTGAAGACTGGAGTAATGGCTGATTAAAATTCAGCATTGCATCACAGAAACTAACTACCTAACTACCTGCATGGTATGTGATGTAATGTAGGGAATATTTTTGCCCAAGGTTTACACCCCTTATTATCTGGAGTTTATTTTAACAGTACAGTTTTTGACGACTGTACTGGGCCATGGGCGGTATGTGATGTGCTGTATAGACTATTTTACACCAGGGTTGCACCCTTTATACAGTAGTTTATTACGACTATACTGGGGCGTTAGAACCCACTGGGGCGTTAGAACCCTCTCTAACACCTCTTCCCACAGCTACCCAGCCTCCCAGGAGATCTCCCATCCAGATATAGACCGTGCTCAACCCTGCTTAGCTTCAGTGGGCGTGCAAGTGAAAACTTCAGGTTGACCTATATATAGACCCTTAGACCCTCTTACTGAGAGGGTCTAAGGGTATAGAATATAGAATATAGACCCTCTTACTGAGAAATACAAATCTCGACAATGGTGACATGCTTCATGCCGCAATACATTCTATAACAGACTATTATTAAGTTGAAAATTAACTGCATTACATCTACATGATCAAAAAAAAAAAAAAAAAACCCAACATTCTGTGTAATATTAGACTACTAGATGATGACAACCTCTTCATCATCAAGTTGTCAACATCACCTGACCACATTTTCCCTTGCTATTTTTGCCACAGCTAACACAATTTCAGCAGTAAGAGAAAAACTAACACGTTTACACGACAACGATGTACAAAAAACAGAAACGTTTTTTCTTTGTACAGATGACAACATTACTAAAATGCATGCCGCAATGTATGCTGGGAGCCATGGATGAGTTTTGATTTGTGCACCCAGAATGCACTGCAGCTTGAAGCTTTTTGTTGAATCTCACCATTGTTGAGATTCATATGCTGATTCTTGATGTCAGTGTGTTTCTGAATAATGCTGTATTTCAAAACTTACTTTCCAGCATGTTTTTTTAAAAATTCTTCAAATGATCAGATTGCCATGACACTGCTAGAGCAAATACTGCAGTCTCACAAGATCAGTAGAAAGTTTAAAGGCACTAATAACACCTAACAATCAGTGATGAGCTTTCAAATATGATCAACGAAGCAAACCACTTTATGATGCTTATATCATTAATAAGTAGCTTTCTTTAACACAACTAGCATGTATTCTAAACACAGTTTTAAAGCAGCCAAAAAAAAAGTTAATTTGAAAATTCAAGGATCAAGAGCACAACTAAAGGGAACACTGTTCACCATAATGGTGACTTATTTATAATTGAAAATAAAATAAAAAATAAGTGAAGCTGGCAAAGCTGTTTTTTAATCAAACTCTGCTGAGATCTTGAGAGATTTAATTTAATTCTTTGAAGGTGATGTTTCAGTGGCTGACATCAGATCAACTATTATTTGCAATAGAAATTAGTTTGAATGAAAAAAATCTCAACAAAACATGGCTGAAACATTTAAAAATAAAAGCATTATTTACAATTGATATAAGAACAATTTAAACTTTTTTTTATTTAACTAAGAAATAAGTCAAATTAGGTTAAATGAACATGAGCTGTGGTATTGAAAACTTAAAGTAAGTTCACTTTACTTTTGTAAAGTGATTCCAACTAAACTTTACAAGATCAAATAACTAAATTTGTCAAGTTGAAAACACTTAAAATTCTAAGTAAATACAACTTAACTGAGTCAATGTAAAAAGATAACTCAAAAAGTTAAGTTAAAGAAACTTCCTTTTTTTTTTCAGGAGCAGTCCGCCCAAGCGCCATCATTCCACGCCACATGTGACCCGCCTCTTGTGTGTCATTTGGAACTCATTTATAAAGTTATTTTTTATTAAAAATATATGTTGATAATGATTAAACATTTCAAAGGCACCATTCTAGGTAGCCTATATAAAGGGATGGATTGTGTGATGTGTGAGTGAGAGTCTGGTGGTCAGTCGAATACTACAATGATATAAATAATTTAATGAATAATGTCTATTTTACTATTCTTTAAACCAATAAATAAAAACGTTTGAGGTACATTAGCCCCAACCCAATCCCCCCTCGCCGACGACCACACCATCCCCCTTGAGTTTTTTTCTTCTTTTACAATTCGACCTCTGCCTGTACCTGATGCTTCTATGATACAGGGAAATGCTGAGACTTGGCTCTTCCACTTCTTACAATGCAGTTTCCTTTTAATAAAGGTTAAACAGTAATTAACAGAAACGTATATATAACTCGCAACCACTGTTTAAAATTCAATTAAATATTTATAAAAATGACTTCAAATTAAGTTGTGCCAGGGTGTAATGAGAACATTGATATTTTCAGTAACCTCTGATCCTTAATCACATCGGACAATTACGCTTTCCTAATTTTCGTAGGGATTGTGCAGAATTCACTTGAACGTGGTTTCAGTCATCTAGATTGATGGTCTTTATGTTGGCGGATTTTACAGTCTGAGCTAATTGCCTTCCCTCCCCCTCAGTACCTCAAAACTAGTTTCATCATTCTTAGTGGCCAACAACCAGAAAAAAAGAAAGCATTGTCATCAATCATCACTGGGCTGCTATCATGGTTGTTTCAGAAATAAAGCAGACATGATTAAAGAAAATGCCAAATGCATGATTTTCAGGAGTCATGCGTGACCTTTTTACATGTGGAAAAAATATACAACAATTCGGACTCTTAAACAGAGATTTTAACATTAGATGCAAACAGTTAGCGATGGACTGCACAATTGTGGAGCAGCACTTATTTAAGCTGTGACCACAAAAAGTGCTGCGTAACAGCGGAATAGTACAAGGTGCCATATGAGTCAGAGGTTCATATTGTGGTGCTGTTATACATGTCATTATAATAAAACATCTACATTTGTCCCTCTCTGGTCTTGATCAGCGCTATAATGGAAACAAACAAAAAGCGTCTTGTAACCAAGCACAAGTAAGGTCATGCAATTATAAGTGAAAATGTCATTTTGGTGCTCTCTGACTTCAGCTCTTGAAACAGACGAAGCCAAGAGCCTCCCTTACCAGAGATCTTATTAAAGGCAGCCATCGTTTAGAATATATAAAAAAAAAAGAAACATGATTTGATACTTCCATGCCCACAATTTCATTCTTTATGAAACAAATGTTGACAGGAACGTAATGCTTCTTAACTCATTTCATTGACATTTAAATTTCTATTAAAGTCTGACCCTTTAATGACCTCAGTATTTGAGAAATCAAGGAATACTGTATCCATTTTGAAACAATAGTGACCATCTTTTGGTCACCAAGTGGTACTTGTGCTCCAGGTTGAACTGATGAAAACGTTCAAAAGCATCTGAGGATGATTAGAAGCAGTCATAACAAAGGTGGTGATCAAAAGAGGTCAGTAAGGTCAAATTAGAACTATAATTTAGGTCTTTAACATGGTCTGATTAAGTGGCATTATACAATTAAGGTGTATACATGCTGGACAAAGCTACAATCTAGGTCTATTAGTCTGTACGATTAGAGTCAGACTGAAGTGTTTACATTTCAAAAGAGAGATTTTTTTCTAAAAATGTGACTTTTAAAGCGACTGTAAAAGACACATATTGAAGATAAATGTTAACATACCGTAACAAAGACTGTTAAGATAATTTTTCATGGTTATGATTTGTATAGTTGCCATTGAAATTGTAATTGAGCATAAATAATTCAACTTGGGTAAAAGCCTTAGCATGTTTTGATTAGCATGACAAATAAGTCTTGAACATGTATATAGCCAGCCTCAAGAAACAAGAAGTGGAAAAATTGAACTGCCTTGTTACATTTGAAAGAAAGAAAGAAAGAAAGAAAGAAAGAGCATTCAGCTGTTTGAAGCTGAGGTTTTCTTCCACCTTGAAAAAAAATGGCCGACAAGTGTCTGAAACAACAATTTTAATTATCAAATCATAATAAAATAAAGAGCAAAACATATGAAAATATTCACTACCTTTAAATATCAACCCCATTTCTTAAAGGTGCCTTTAATCAAAACAATAAATGAAACAGTAAAAACCTTGAGTGTAATAAATTGCTAAAAATGTCATGCAGAGACTATATGTTTTCACACAATTTGAATTTGCAGCAGTTCCATTAGTGTGATTATACAAGTTGTTATTCAACAGTTTTTCTTTTTCACATCTTTCGTTATCAAACCTTTTCATATTTCAGCAATACTTTTCCCTCTACAGCAAAAAAATCTTGTGCAATACATTTTGCAATCAAGTGTCACAGGGGATCTTATTGTGCATTCAGAGTTTCTCATGCATATTTTGTTAATCGAAACACTGTATTCTGAATCACTGTTAGTTTCTGGATGTAAACAAAAAAACAATTAAAAGACTACACCTTGGTCACCCAACTTAAATGGATCATTTAATTCTACAAGATCATGCAGTAAATTTGATCCCAGGTAAGTTTGTGTGGCATTCTAGGAAAAACTCCTCCGAGATCAAACCTAGATGATGTTCACAAGTAAGCATTTACAGTCAGAGTGACTATTGCTAAACTTCCTGTCGCCTTATTCATAGTGACTTGAAACCTATACTCACTGGTAGAAAAGAAAGGCATAATGTGCTTTCTTATGTCTCAGACAATCACACAAAAAGTCTGTCTAAAGGAGAAGAAAGCACTGAGGCATTTAGACAGGTTCAGTTAGCCGTTGACCAGCATTAATGGCAGTCTGCAGGAGAGGGGGAAGGCGCAGTGGTCAAGTTGCTGTCGCTGGGGCCAGGGTTGGGCTCCGCTTCCATATTTGTACTGACCTTATCCATGATGTACCCATAGAGATTGATGTTAGGCCACTGGCCATGCTTAGACACCACATTAGAGTACTGCTTTAAGTGGAAGTACAGATCGCCTACAAGACAGAGAGAGAGAGGAAGAGAAAAAAAAAAAAGATTTGAGGGATGGTGAGCATCATGGCGTCAGCCAAGTCCAGAGCCATTCATAAATCACAGAGCGCACGAGTTTACTGCCGTCTCCACTTTAGTACAATAGATGGCTGACAGCGTTTTCTCAAAAAGGTTTCAATAAATGTCAGAAAGGAAAAATGGGACAGAAACAGCGGGGTCAGTTGAGGCAGAACTTCACAATACTGAAGAGCACTAATGGTATCATTTGATTAAGTAAAACAAATGGCTCAATATTGCAGGAATTGTTAAATGTATTGTCATATTTAATTAGCCAGTGTATTTATGATTTTTTTCTTATATATATATATATATATATATATAATATATAATATTTCACAATGTTACTGTTTTTATTGTAAATGTAGCCTTGGTGAGCATAAGAGATCTTACCAACCCAAAACTTTTGAACATCTGTCAGTCGGTCTATTTTTTATTCATACATAAAATATCTAAAATTACATCCACCAGGACAAACATCCATTTTTATAATGTGTGTCAAAGATCTTATACAGAATGTAGCAGGCCTCTTACCGACAGTGACACAATTGTCTTTAAGAAAGATGTACAAGTCATGGACGTCCCTCATGAGTCTTTCATCTCCAAATGTGAAGTAGGCCACATCTCTCCCGGCCTCAGAAGCTGCCATCAACTGCAGCAGAGCTGGAAGGACAAACAGACTCAGTCGATAGAGAGCAAAATTTTCATAAATACCATTTAGGAAGCCTTTCATATTTCATTTTCATTTATCCTTACTGCACGCATCCCTAAACAGAAATGACATGCATACATTTACGCGTGCATGGGAATATGGAATATGACCCATTAGCACAATGAAGGGTCAATCAACCGCTGCATGCTCTATGATATATTGTTAATATTATCTGAGGGTTCCCAGTAAATACTGATAGCTGCCCAACCCAAATAAATAAAATATGGTGTAATACATCATTGATGGTATAGCGGGGATTCTTTAGTTTTGCTCCATGTTCCTAGCTGTAGAGAAAATGACTGACACATCCAATTTGTTTTTAAAAGGTAAATAATCCATGTCTAACAACCCCTATTAAGAGACTCAATCTTAGTCACCCAGCTTCAAATTGAGTCTAAAGATTTTAAATATTTAAAGAGGTTGAATGTAGCCCACTGATGAATGAATGTTGTTCAAATGAGAGCAATCAATTACAATGGGTAATCTGTAGTCCAACCAGTGCTAAACTAAACAGACAAGCATCAAGGTGAATTTTCTGTGTGATAAGTTAATTGGAGAAACTAACTAGCTCCACATGGTTTCAACAATGATGAACTATCAAAGATGGAATCATCTCATGAAACGGGCTTCCATCTTTACAACAGAAAATGAGCAGCTGGCAAAGTCACAAGCTTGCCATGAATTTATGGATGAGGCTGGAAAATCAGTTGCACTTGTAATAGAAAACATAAATGTGTGTCAGCTGATCAATAACAGGAAAGTGGAAAAAAACATGTCTTGGGTCAAAAAACAAAGTGAGAGAGCTTCTCTGTTTTGTCTGAATGCCAAAACACAACAAAACCAAGCAGTGAATAAAAATAAATAAATAAATAATCTAGAGATAAATATACTCAACTAACAATTTATGATTACATACAGCATTTAAAACTCTACATTATAATGTTGTGATGCCTAAATAAAATAGCATTTAAAAAGCTATGATTATAGGTTTTATTTATTTAGACAAAACGATATGGATTTTTAATATCAGCCATTTATGAGTTATCACCCATAACATGACAATAATTAAGAGCTGGAATATCAGAAATGGTGAGCTTTTGGTGCATGAAATTTCAGAATGAAATGTCCTATAAGATCATCTTGAAAATTGTAGCTTCACTTTGTGAGGACCTGCATGTACCTTTGAGATTAGTGTCGCCTCCAAACGCACCGCATCCCCAGTTCCCTGTGGCAACAGCAGAGAGGTTCTGGGGGTTTGCACCAGGCCGCATGAAACTGCAGTATGCCTGGAAAAAGAAGACATCCTTTTATCATAGTGAAACAAATACAAGCTAATCACTGCAGAATACAAGAGACTGACAAGACGACTCATGTCATGCCTCATTAAATTCAAGGTTAAGAGAATCAAAGGCCATTAGAGCTTGACGGAGGTCAAGGATTTGCCATTTCATGTCATCAGTGTGAAACACAGCACAACATTTGCTTAAAGCCTTTGCTGACCTTGTTTAGCTCCCGGGTCATTTTCTCAGGCTGAAACTGTTCCATGAAATTCCTGTATTTCAGTGCATCCATGGCCACAATCTCGGTGCACTTCCGCTGCCACCCGTCTCTGAGCATGGGAAAAGATGTTTATTTTATTCAGGGCTTTCCTCATTTTTATTATCTTGGTTGATTGGTTATATTAAGGATAGCTAACAACATTATAAAAGTGTAGGAACCCATTTAAGAGGCGTTTCCTAAAGTTATTATCATCAGTAATCCATAATGTTACCTGGGTATCTTATCTTTGTGATTGGCTTTCCATTTGAAGCTCTCTGCATAGCCAGAGTACTCACTGTATTGCTCTGTGCCTGAAAGAAGAGCAAATAAATAAAACAAATTAAGAAGTGGGTCAATTCCAACAACAGTATGCATAACATTTTTTTGTCCCCACCATATTATAGACAGAAATAATTTCCGTTAATCGCAAATTAAAAATTAGTGATTAGCATATAGATGAGATTTAAAGAGGAGCTATTATGCTTTTGTATATTTTTTCAACTTTCTTTAGTGTGTAATGTTGCTGTTTGAGCATGAAAAAGGTCTGCAAAGTTACATAGCACAAAGTCCACTGCAAAAGGAAGTTATTCTCTATATCAGTAAGACCTGTTTCTGAACTCTCTGAAATGCCTTAATTGTAGTCTTCAGTTTTTCTTCCAGGAACTTATACAATATCCCTTATTTAAATAATTCCCACCCAAGGCATATGAAGAAAAAAAAAAAAAGCCTGGATGAGCTGCATTAGTAGTCTGTTGAAATCCATGGTTATGGTAAGTGGCGTGACATTTCTGAAACATACTCAAAGCAGTTGACCAAACACAACACATTGGTCCAGCCGACCAATTAGAGCATATTGTGCTTTTCAGAAGGAGGGGCTTCATAGAGAAAGGAACTAAACAGGGCTGCGTTTCCCAAAAGCATTGTGAGCTTAGCTGATCGTAGACAACATTGGTGGCAATGGTCTCCACGATCAAGATGGGCTCATGATGCTTTTGGGAAACGCAGCTCTGAGCACTACTGACAGACTAGGAGGAGATGTGAAGCAACAATGTAAAATTTGTGAAAAATGTGTTTTCATGAATGTTCAAAAAACACATTTAAACCCCAAAACAAAAGACTATAAAAGGGCATAATATGGCCTCTTTAAATCTGCAGTTATTACAATAATAATAATAATAATTATTACTACTATTACTACTACTACTACTACTACTAGTAGTAGTAGTATTATGTATACATATTCACTCACAAAATAGCTTATCTCATTCTAAAAAACTATATATAGTTTTCCAGTTCTATCAGAAACAACCATGTTATAATATTGTACTTATTATAACTAGCCAGAAGGCTTCTCACTAAATACTGCACAGTTTTCCTTCTTGATTTTTTCAAGACACTCAAATCAAACCACTTGCTTAAATGACCATTACCTGATTTAACTGTGCCATGGTGTCGCTACAAATCAAAGGGTGATCGGGCATTTTCTGTGGCTGGGCCCAAGCTTTGGAATGGTCTCCCATATCATGTGAGGTCTGCTCCTTCATTGGACATATTTAAATCTACTCTTAAATCATATTTTTATTCTTTTGCTTTTAGAAACTTGTAATTGTTGTTATTTTTATTGTGTAGACCTACTTTGTACACTGTACAGCACTTTGGATCAATTTATATTGCGTTTAAATGATCTCTATAAATAAATGTTGTAAAAAAAACAAAAAACAAAAAAACCAACAAAAAACAAAACAGACACTGTGCATCCCTACTATCACGAAGACCTCCAGAATCCTCCACCCTCACCTTGATCTAATTAGTGTGTTTGTGGCCAGTTTCAGTGGCACTCTGACAAAGAGCAATCACAAGATTAATATCCAGTCTCTGTATCGACGCTTCAGCATTTCTGCCAACTGTACTGATGCAGAAAGTGTGCATTAAGGAGCCTGTGTCATGATGCATTACTGGCAGGATATGATTTGCTGCAAAGGCTAGTTGAAGTGCAATAGAAACAGAGATGACGATGAATATTTCGTTTGTTGTAATAACCCTGATGGAATGGCTGAATCCATTAGAGAAGGCCGTTCCCGCAGTCATTCATTGTGGCCAGAGGTAATACCATTAAGTGGAAGGAGAGGGCAGCAGGGGTAAGAGAGAGAGGACATAAGTGAGAGAGAGAGAGATGACTAATATCTGAGCTTGATTCCAAGTGAGGGTATTTTGTGACAGGGTGGAAATCTCCCAAGTTCACAGTGACTTTGAGGCTGATTTCCTAGAATTTTAACTCTGAAAATGACTTCTCAATGGTGTATAGCCACTTCTGCTCCATAACTATCAAATCTTTTTCTAGTGTTCCAGAAAATGACATATAGGTTTGAAAGGCACAAGATTTTGATTGATCAATGGTTTGTGCATCTGCGCAATGGTTTGTGTCCTGTGCATTGTTTGGAGGACGTCAGAGGGGATGGGTGGATGAGAAATGAGCATGACAGCAGGTGTGAGAGTAGGCAACAGCCTATCACAGCACAACATTTCTACATGGCTGTGACTGCAACTGGAACTCAAAAACTAGAAGAGTGTTCAACTATGTGAACGATTTTCTGGAACAGGTGAAAGATATATACTATTATTTTTTTATTAATTTTTATATATCTACATCAGGGGTGGGGAACGTTGATCCTGGAGGGCCATTGTCCTGCAGAGTTTTGCTCCAACCCTAATTAAACACACCTGAAGCTAATCAAGGTCTTCAGGATTACTAAAGTTACAGGCAGGTGAGTGTTTTTTTCAGGGTTGGAGCTAAACTGCAGGACAATGGCCCTCCAGGATCAACGTTCCCCACCCCTGATCTATATAATAAATATAGGAGTGAATAGTAACCAAGATTTTGAAGCCCCCCCCCCCACAAAAAAAGCACATCTATCCATCATAAAAGTAATCCACACGGCTCCAGGGGGCCTTCTGAAGCGAAGTGTTTTTGTAAGAAAAATATCCATATTTATAACTTTATATACTAGAATCACTGGCTTCTGTATGCGAATCGATTCCTGCGGAAGAGTGAACTTTGACCTGACGCATGACGTATTGACGAACGCAGAAGCGCAGAGCATAAAGCAAAACAAAACATCGGTCATGAATTAGAAGTCTAAAATGCGAATTTTAAAGAGAAATGTTGGAGGAGCTTGAGTTTGTTGCCCAGGCCTATTTGTTTGATCCGTGAGAGTCATCTACTCTCACCTAAGCTTACGCTACTCCTACATCCTACGTCATACGCCGGAACTCGACTCTCTCGTGGAATGCGCGGACGGACGTTACCGGAAGCCAGCGATTATACTAAGTTATAAATATGGATATTTTTCCTCACAAAAACGCATTGCTTTGCTTCGGAAGGCCTTTATTAACCCCCTGGAGTCATGCGGATTACTGTTATTATGGTTGGATGGGCTTTTTTTGGGATTCAAAATCTTGGTTACTATTCACTCCCATTATAAAGCTTGGAAGAGCAAGAGACATTTTTTAATATAACTCTGACTGTGTTTGACTGAAAGAAGAAAGTCATATACACCTAGGATGCTTCAAGGGTGAGTAATTTATTTGATAATTTTCATTTATGGGTGAACTAACCCTTTAATAAATATAATGCAGAGTGGCAGTTCTTATAGGCAGCATTTACACTGCACTTTTTGACAAATTAATTTTCAATGACATTTCCATGACCTTCGCAATCAAAAGGATCTTTACAAAATTATTTTGATTGAGCCAAGGTATTGTTTGATTTGTACCATAAATTGTTCTTTTGACTCAGTTCTCATAAATCATTTAAAATGCTTCACAAGCTGATTCATTACCAAACTTTACTCAAAAGTCTTTAAGAATCCATAGTAATCACAACTGATAGCCATCAGGTAACCAAACTGAGTCAGCACTACTAATACTGAATTGACTCGTACTACTTTTTTAAATTTTTTTATATCAGTTGGCACCAGAACAGGTACTTTTGATTTCCCTTATGTGTGCGTATGGTTCTGCAGCAACAGAGGCCCTGTTTACACCTGGTATCAAGATGCGTTTTGGTCAAATGGATCACAAGTGGACGACAGTAAATACAGCCGTAAATGTGATCTAAAAAGTTTTGAACTTGTCCACTTTCGACCACTTGCAGAGGTAATCGAAAACGCATTCGGATTGCGTTCGTAGTGGAAACGCTCATGTGGTCGGATGCGTTCGAACAGCAACAAAAGACCACCTACTGACCTAATGAGTAAACAATATGGGAAGCGAGCTACCCAGACGGGATTTAAACTTTGTTGGCTGGAAACCCAAGTTTGGTTTGAAGACGAAAAATGTACCAAGCACAATGTTCTTTCACCATTCCAGATTTCTAACACGCACTCACAGCATTCGCCGTGCTCTTGTGGCTATCAGAGCAGAAACGAAAGCTGCTGCTCTCCGTATGTTTTTCCATTGTCTTCGATAGAGCTCATATGTAAATTGCGCAAGCTTATTTTGTCCATTAGATCGAAAGATCTAAAAAAAAAAACAAAAAAAAAAAACAATACAGTACATTTACCCACCCATAGACCCTCCCCTTGAAGAAATCAGGACAGAAGTGGTTGAAAGTGAACAAAAGACACGGATTAAAACACCAGATGTAAACCGGTAAAACCAAAAGATGTGGGAAGGGAAAAGCAGGGTTCAGCTGTTACAAACAACCAGTGAGGAAGTGAAAAAACAAACAGTTTGTAATATATCGGATGCAGGACACTTACTCATGACCTGGGCTCCTCTCCAATGCTGCCACTCAGTCAAAGAGCACAGTTCATAAAGGAGGAACAGAGTGATGGAAGAATAGCGTAGGGACAGAGAGAGACACAGAAGAAGAGGGAGAGATATGAAGTGAGAGGGAAAGGGGGGGTTGTCACTTAACGTGTTGACTCAAGCACAGTGAGTTGGAGGGTGAAGAATAGGGCAATTCAGCTAGAGAGAAATGAGGAATAACAGGGCTGCCCTGAGTCCAGCGTGAATCAATGTAATGGATTTACGTTCAAATTGGATGAGGAGGGAAGACGGGGGGAGGGAAGAATGGAGCTGAATGTATACACAAGCTTCTGTGGGCAATGGCAAATTACATGCGGCAAAAACACACAATGTGCTACTCAGCTCACTATATGTAGTTTTAGAGATCTCTGATTACAACGACTGACTTCATTAGTGGAAACAAACCTGATCTCACCTTAATCAGAGCCTGAATAAATCTTTTCAATGAATGAAGCGCAGTTTGACTCACTCAATGCACCATTGAATTACTTGTGGTCATCTCCAACCAGTGTTTTAAATGGATTAATTATTGTATTGGTATTGACGACTGAAATTTTGTTGCAATCATTATTGTTATTATGCTTTCTAAAGACTAAAGAAATTATATTATTTTGTGAAAAGTACTATAACTCAATTTTAATTTAATATGTTTATTTTCATGTTTTTACAAGATACACTGTGAACCTCAAGCTATCTTTATAGCAATTGCATATTGTTGCCCTATTGTTGGTTTGATTGCTTATATTGTTCTCATTTTTAAGTTGCTTTGGATAAAAGCGTTGCGCTAAATAATTATATGTAAATGTAATATCATCATGATAATATTTTTAATCACACAGTACAAATGCAGCTGCCAATGTTTTCTGAAAGAGGTCCCTCACAAAAAGAACAATTTTGGGGGGTGCTTGGAACAAAAAAAGTTAACAACCCCTGTGCTAATGAAGTAGAATCATTAAATTCCTCATGATTCCCATGCCAACCTATTATATAATGAGCCATAGGTTCAACCAAGTACAAAAATATTTTCACTCTTTTTAGAAAACAGGTGTTTGAACAGCCAGAAGGGAGGAACAAGATACTTCAATGATGGCTGACATCAATCAGACAGGGATGTGTGAGGGTGTGCAGTACAGACGGGAGGGAGGAGTGGACTGTTTCCACTCCTGTGTATGTGTGTGCGTGCTGACCTGTGATGATGAGGCACTCGTCGTGGTCCAGGGCTTCCGTGAAGAGGCGTGATACGATGAGCTCAGGGTTGATGAGGAAGCGTATCTCCTCCTGGACCAACCCCATACCTGTCACCCCTCCACCCACCATCCTGTTCGCAAAGTCCACCTGCAGCACAAATAAAAACACATATTCATCAGCTGCAAAATTGTTCAGCTGGCCTGAAGAGTAAAAAAAAAACAATTTCATCCTTGAACATGGTGTGAAATTGTGTTATGGTACAGAGATCTATGATATTTGTCTGAACATTCAAATGGTAAGACTGCAAGCCAGGCTGTTTGTCCAGGATGTCACCAGAGATTATAAGTTTTGGTAAGGGACAGGGTGCTAAAATGCACAGGGGTGGAAAATAGAGTGCTGTACCCGGCTGTGCGTAAAACTACAAAAGATGAGTAAAGTAAAAGGAGAGAATATTCTGCATAGTTCAGGAGACCTTAAATTTGTGCACAATTTTTGGTGCATGTACAAATACAAAATTAACTTTTTGCCAGACCTGCTGATGGCGAAAGAACTGTGAAAATGTACAGGATATATGATTTCTTGCAAGCCATGAAATTCTAACTATAATTGGAGAGAAAAAAAAAAAAAAATCTTAGATAAAAGTCTCATTAAAACATTTTCACTGAGGTAAAACAAAAATATAATAAAATCAATAAAAATAATTAAACATTATAATAAATATCTGATTTAAACATTTTCACCAATGTAAAACACAAAAATAAATAAATAAATAAAATTAACATTATTATTATAAAATGTCTGATAAAAACTTTTTTTCTACTAAGGTCAAACAAAATTAATTAATAATAACAAAAATAATAACAAAAATCAATAAAAATAAATAAACATTATTACAAAGGTCTGATTAAAACATTTTTCACTGATGTAAAACAAAAAAGAATTAACTAATAATTAAATAATGATAAAAATTAAATATTATCTTTATTTTTTTCCCCCCACTGAGGTAAAACAGATGTAGGACTGTCATGGTTTCTGTCCATTGTGACCCTGCAGGTTGTTGCCAAGGCCAAACACCACTCCCTCCATTCTGAATAATGGATCTATTAACCATTGGCCATTAGCCAGGTCATATAACAAATATGTTCACAGCTTCCAGGCAGACGGTTTAAAGCCTTTGTCGCATGTAATAATATTGTATTTTTAATTATAAAATTACGTCATACTACTGCACACCATACTGCATTATACAAAAAAACAAAAACACATAAAAAAATTGCCATAAACATAAAAAGCAGGAGAAGGAAGTAAGGAAGACAAGGCATGAGTGCTTGTTTTGTGGCACTGCTAAATTCTGTTGTGAAGGACATTTCTTCAGTGCTGTCTCCTATTGTTATGCATTTTTATATTTCAAAGACTGGGAGTGTGGGTAGCAGTGCTAATATCGGCCTAGGACAGCTTTGAAAAGGTAAACAGGGGAAGTGCAGGACCCCTTTGAGGCTGTGTTTTGCAGGCTGTCAGGACGGACTCACTGGGCCACAGCCTCCTCAGTGAGATGGAGGAGAAAAGGGGAGGGAGGTTGGCAGGCTGCCAGATGATCTCGCTGATCAGGTCACTCAACTCCAGCTCCGACTGCCCCGCCTCTCCTCAGCACTACTGACAACCTGTCAGACCGTCCCACCCTTCCGGAAACATCCGTCAATCCGGCCGGCAGGACCCCGGGCTCCTGGGACCTCCCAGGGCTGTTCATGTGTGCCCGTCAGCTGTCAGGGTGTGCCCTGCCCCAACTGGGGAGAGATGGGAAAAGGAGAGCAGGGCAGAGGACCCCAGCATACAGACTTTGCGATGAACTCGAGAGGTGCAGGGAGGGACGTGATCGAGGCCGTCGGATATGCAGAACCTCAGTCAGCTGGGTCAAAACTGAGATGTTTTAGTTTAGTTTTTTTTTTTTTTTTTTTGCTTTCATTGCATGGCATTCATACCCAATATGATATTTGACAAGAAAGTGCACCTTAAAACAACAAAAATGGATATATAAAGATACATCAACAAAAATGTATTTGTCTTAAAAAACTGAAATATTGAAAAATGTATGCCAAACTGGAAGAGGTACCTATTACATAGAATGTCCCAATGATAGTTTGGGGAAATACTATTTTGTGCGTATGCGTCTGTGTTCTTGTTCAGGATAAACCGCCTAAATCACTAACAGCTGGAGCAGAATGAGCACATTTAACATGAAAAAAAAAAAAAATTATAATTAACAACTATGCAGACATGTCTTCTTGAGGAGAGAGGAAGGATGACAGAAAAGGTATTCTGTGTCAGTCAAAGTAATCTTATGTTTGACAGATATCACAGTGAAAACTAAACTATCCATGCATGACATTCTCACCTGAAGCATCCCACAGCCCTCATTCTCTATGGTGCCCTTACAGGTGATATGAAGACGGGTGAGCTGTGTCTTTGAGCTAAAGGTCAAAAATAAAATTCCATCAAAACACTACAGGCAAAATAACCACTTCCTAAAACATTCATTTACTTGTACTGTTAAACAACTGCATCATAAATAGAGGCAGGTTAGAAATGCTATAGTGAACTAGGAGTGGAAGGTTACAATCATGACTAAAGCAATTTGAAATACAACCATCTCAGCGGTAAGAGTTCTCTAATAAGCAAAACAGAGAGGCGGTTTTGCACTGCCAGAGGAAGCAATTGGCCAAAGTGACTACATAGTGCCAAAGTTCATTTATCAAGCACAAAGAAGTGATCTCTGTAAACTAATTTAAATGTCAGAGAGCCCTCTAGCTGTAGCACATTCAAATTTAAATGTGAGACTAATACTTTTTTTTTAATCACTATATGCTCTTTTTCTACTTCTTTTATGAACTATAAAGATAAACAAAATAAGCTTTACTGATCCCTCAAAGGGAAAAATCACGTTAATTAAACAGAGAAAAATAAAATTATACATACATAGATCTATCATAAGTATAAGTAGTAATGAATAAACCCAACAACAACATTGTACACCAAGTAGGGCCGTAACGGTACATGTATTCATCATGGTACGGACGTCACGGTTCAGTGCATACAGTCAGATGACAAATAGTCAGTCACAGGCGATCCACACTCCAATCCAGAAGGGGGCATGCGCGGTAATGCAACGCTGTTTGCTAACCGCCACAACAGGAAAAAGAGCAGAGAAGAACAGACGATCTATGCATAAATATTTACGTGTAATCTCTCAACCACTGTTTCAACCGTGGAAAGACATCAATAAAACAGCTTGAGAATAATATCTCACATAGAATTACATTTACCTCAGGCAAATCATTTAGTGTCCACAGCATGTTAGTTAACTCTAGAGGGAAGCATTGCACTAAATATATGTATTTATTATTCATATATATTCATTATATTTACTTTACCTGTTAGTAATCTCTTAATTATTTAATATATGTTTAAATAAATTTGTCATGAAAACAAGTTATGACAGTAACTGTGTAAATGATTATATTTCAAAATGAATTGGAGTAGAAATACAATTGAAAAATTATTTTATAATTAGATTTAGAAGTTAATGCAAAACCTGCCTTAAGTGCAATTTAAATGTTTTTATTTTATTTTTTTATTTGAGTGTTGATTATTATATCTAAAAATAAACAGCAACTGAATTTAACAGTTTGGACTCTGTTGTTAATTGTAACCTTTAATATTATAGTAATGTGCAAGAAAGGGCTCCATGTATATAGTTTACAGCATTAGCAGAGATTTTTTTTTATCCTTAAGAAAATGTTAATTATAATTGAATTTATTTAAAGAGAGAGACACAATTTGTACAATAAAACACTGTTTAATAAAAAATAAGAAAAAATAAGCAATTTTATGTTTAGTCACTTCAATACCGAGGTACGTACCGAACCGTCATGTTTGTGTACCGTTACACCCCTAACACTAAGCACAATAAATATGTATTTAAACTTGTGTACCTTTCCCATTTTGGAATAGTGCTCAAGCACTGTCTTGTGAATGTGACAAGGCCAGTGGGCACTGAAAATGTAGAAAAAACAAACAGGAATATAATAAACATCAATTGTACCACATTAAAGTCAGAGTGTTAAGTGGATATTTGTACAGTTTGGCAGACTTACTTGATTCAGTGACTCTTCTGAAATAGCACAGCAGAGTTTTGAGTTTCTCAATCTTGCGTAAAGAGGAACCTTCAAACAGTCTATAGAAAGATAAAGACACACAAGTGTTGATTAGCTACATACACTAGCAAAAGCCATCCACATTTACTTTCACAGGGCAATTATCACACAGTCATAAACGGCCATTAGAGGGAGACGTTTAGTTCCCAAAGTCAGTGTGACGTATGTGAGCTTCATCGTTAACTTCTGCAGGTTAGTGCGTCATTCTTGGGAACACGTTAGAAGTAGGCCTTCCGTGTGATCGGACTTTGCCGCTTCATCTCACAAGTCCTGTTTGCTCAGCAAGCCTGCCTGTGATGGGCTCTCTGTCAGGACAACAATGATACGGACCCGCGCCTGCGGGCTCAGCGCTGCGCTCATGTCCCATTTTACAAAGGATGGAGAGAGGAACACTTCCTCATTCTTTTAAAGACATTAAAGAACTGCAGGCTTGCTTTTAAAAGTCCCAAATAGCAAAAGCCCTTACAGTGATCAGCCGTGATGCCTCCCCTACCCCAGCAAATGGCTTTCTCCATTTAGAATACTGCAGTCTTCAAGCTAACCATCTTCCACTTGCATTCATCCATCCTCTCACTTGATGCCAATGGAATAAGCAGGAAAAAAGGTAGAACAAATGAAATGACAGAGGAAAAGCTGATGCACTAAAAGCCCTTTGGGAAGGAAGACAGAGTTATTGAAGCTTCCTATATATAGTCTTCTTGATGGTGGAGCTGATTTTATGTAATGTAGCCCGGAAGGCAACCTGTTGTTGACTGAAAATAGCTGCTTTTTAGTTAAACTGATTGTTGACCTTTAATATGAGAAAATATGATTGATTCAACAGGACAAGAACCTATTAAAGGATTTTATACCGATTTCAATAACATGACAAGCTGGGAATTTCTGGTGCCAAAATGGGGAAAAACAAAGATGGGAAAAAAGTAGGGGAGAGTAGGGTAAGATGTGTCGGTGGGTACACTGTGTTGATTCCTGCAAATAAGAAATGCACAAGGGAAAAGAGCATGGCAGGCGATATGAGTTTTGTGTCCAGGTTTAAAAATCTACAAATGTTGGTGAATTGCCAATGTATAAAATCCATAATTATTTGGCTAAAGAGTAGTTTTTTTTTTTAATGAATCATTCTAATGCTGATATGCTGATTTGCTACACAAGTAACATTTCTTATTATTATCAAACATTTGTGCTGCCTAATTTAAGGAAAAAGTGATTTTTCCCCCTCAGGATTCCTTGATGAATAGAAATTTCAAAAGAACAGCATTTATTTAAAACCGAATAATAAATGCTGTAACATTATGAAAGTCCTTTATGTCAGTTTTGATCAATTAAATACGTCCTAATCCAAAATAAAATTAGGATTTACAAGGATTAAGTTATCTATTGTAAGTCAAAAATACTGAAGCAGTCAAATTTGAGTTGATAGCAGACATCCAAAATTACAACTGCTTTCTTCGTTACAAAAGCAGAGTTAAGTAAAAACTTACACAGCTTATCCTATTCACCCCTAAATATAATTCTATGAATGCAGTCGATGTACGCACAATGCAAGTCTGACATAACCAACAAACATGGCAATACAAGTCAATTTGGCAGCTCCCAAGCAGGCTATAATTAATCTGAATCTTTCAAGAAACCACGTCAGTTGTTCAGATCTCATTGGTGGATCTGTATTCATAGTTTTGCAGGTGTACCGCAGCGCAGGAAAGCTTGCTTTGATGTGCACATTTTGAAACTAAAGTAAATATATCTTCAGCTAGCCTATATGTCATTTCCCAGAGGGCAGACTTTGACAGCTCTGCCAAACAAGCAATCTCTAAATTGCCTGGTGCTTGATAGCGGCAGTGCTCAAGCCAATGAGTAAACTGATGGACAGTCACTCAATTAAAGTGGGCCGCACCATAACGATCTGCACGTCTGGATACTCTGCGGTCTTGCTGAAACTTGTTTTCTGCAGCATGGCTGTAGCCACGTCCCACACTGTCCTAAATAATACAATGTTTAAAAAAACATAAAACATAGCAACATACAATAACTTGTTTGTTAGTGTAGAATGCTGGTACACAGTTTGTATCACTGTGTTCACCTGAATGATCAATTAGGTTTAATGCTGATATCGCTCAGACCTTCATTATCTAGGAGCACTTTAAGTATGTCCAGCAGGCAAAATAAAGGCAGAAACAAGGTAATGGCTGGAAATGTAAGCCAAAAGTATTATATTTAGATCCTCTGTAAGTCTAGGAGGTTGTATAAGTACTTGAAGTGCCTGGGGAATCAATAGCCATCTCAGCATGACAGAGTAAAACAGAGGGCTGCGTTCTTCTGCAAGTGTGCGGCATGATGAACCACTGACGGTTTTCCCAAAGAGCTTTTAAAGGATGGTTTTGTTACTCTGACTTGCATGAAAACAACTTCATTACAGCAGAGACAATATTTGACTGGAATTTTTACAAGAAGACATTTTAGCCATATTAAAGATTAAGTGTCTAATTTCTGCACCACTATTGTCATCAACTTAAAATAATTACTGTTTTCAAACAGGTTTCCTGAACAAACAGATAGTACAGCTCAAAACTTGTGTCATTATTTGACAAACACAGCGCCAAAGTATTAAAACTTTTTCTATAAATGGCTTTCCGCAATGTTTTGCTATGTAGAAAAAGTGCTCCGGGTGACAACTCGACCCACATTAGTGGTAAGCTGTGTCAGGCCATGGAGTAAGTTTAATAATTGGGGAATACGTGAAAGATGAACAAAATGAACATTACTGCAAAAAAAAAAAAAAAAAATTCCATTTTGAAGTCATATTTTTCAGCACATTATTCACATTTTTATACCGGCCAGGTCAAGGTCTAATATTCAGAGTATTTATATTACATTTGGTAATAGTAATTTTTGGCATTTGAAGAAATTAGAAATTTTATACAAAACATTTGTTGTGTGTATAGTTTTTTAAAAACACTAATCTTTTTATATAAATATATTTATAAACCTGTTCATATTTAACATAAAACTCATTTTACCTGCTACAGCAAAAATAAATTGCCTTTATCATTTGAATCTTTGTGACAGGGAGCTGTATATGATGAGCCCTTCAAAATATCTGGCCATATGACAAAAACTATATGACTGGCCATATGACAGCACAGCTACCTAGTTTAAGACACATCTTACCCCCACTGTCACTGATATGTACACTTCGATATACTGTTGTTGAATACCAACAACATCTCCATGCAGTGAGATGAGCACTGGCAGCAGGGGGATCCTGCTCATCAGAGGAAGACATCTGAGTAGGCACGATGACAGATGAGAGATGGATGGCCACGCATTTCACATCAGTCTCTCTAGCATCTCATTCATTTGTTTTAATCAGCCCGTAAAGGCTTGATTTAAGTACTGTACCACATGAGTGGCTTTGCTGTAGAGCTGCAATTTAAGAGGGGAGAGAAACTCCTACACGTTTTCTTCTCTTCATGTTGTAAAATGGCAAGACGAAATCCATCAAACCAAACAACATTGAATGAGGAGTTGGAAAGTCGACCAAGACCATAAGAAGATCTTATTTTTAACAACAGCCATATAGCGGAAGTCTTGAAACTCTAAAATAGATATACAAATAGTAGAAAAAGACTGTGTTTACAACACACTTACAACTGTAACTGGAGTCCCCCTTATGGATGATTCAATATTAAAACATTTGTGACCTGTGCTGGCAAAATGAGTTGCAATGAGCACATTTTCAAAAATGAGTTACTGTTATTCCTTCAAAATGATTTATTATTTGTTAGAATCCAACAAAAAATGACTGAGCTACACCTGTTTGATAGAGTCAATTTTGAGAAAAATCGAGTTAAAGTTTTCTGAAGGTTCTAAAACAAAATCACCTAGCAACCATACTCGCCAAGACAGATTTTCTGAAATACTGTAATTCTGTGTACAGTATGTGTGTATATCGGGATCGCACGCTGTCTGAGGCGTCTTTGTGCGCGCGCTTTGGATCGGTCAGTCAGCGTGAGGAAGATCGTTTTGTTTACATCAGCATGAGCTTGAAAATCACATTTCATTGTTTCAGACATGCCATCGAGAATTCACTATGAATATTCACGAAGTTGGAATGCTGCGCTTTACAATGATACCAAACTTGTGCTGAGAGGAAGCGCCAGTCATCCAGAAGTGAGAAGAGAAAAAAAATGATGTTTAATTGCTTTTTGGGGCATTGGGATTGCTAGACGAGGGCTTAATGAACTCATTTTTGTGAAAACCTCAATTTCGACCAAAATTTTTTTTTGTTTGTTTTGCCTGTAGCTCAAAATTAGCCTGTGCGCATTCCGACTTATTTTACCAGCACGGGTCACATTTAATGATGGAAAAGTGAGAACAGTGCAAATGTTCATTGTAAATGAAAAACACAGTGTGGATTTGTGAATGTGAAGGAGTGTAAGTTTGATAAAGTGGAGCCTTCACTAAATTTGAATTTTGAGGCCTATACATGCCATATTAACAGGCCAAAAAAATCCATTGTAAATGTAATAGAAACAGACTACTAGATAATGGGAAGCGAAATTAAATCATGTTGTGAGTTACCTCACAGGCTACACATAAACCCTAATTTGGATGGAAATCTAAAACCTCAGACAATCAATAACTGGACCTGTAAAATACAGGTCTCCAGAGCGACCCCACTGAAGAGGAGGCAGTACCTGTAAAAATTGATCTCGGGGTAGTTGCCATACTCGGACTTGCGTGAATTGCGTCTGGGAAATGTACAGAAGAAGGCATTGGCAAGAAGGCAGGCAATTTGTTCCTGTGACATGGTCAAGGACTGATTCATCCTCGTCTTAAGCAGCGGGATTGGCTATGGAAGAGGAGAGAGAGGCAAAGATAATTAGTTTAGCAATTGACCAAACAGGGAGACAGAATTACATTAAGCAAATGGCCAGGAGTAATTAAGGTGCCCTGCTGTAACCCACCATCAGCCAGCAGCATTTGCACAGAGCGTCATCCATCTCTACTGATTGGACTTAAAGACTCTTAAGGGCAGTATAGATGACTAATCAATGCAAACGTTAATAAAAATGTATATAAATAAAAGAGTGCAGCTGAGCAAGGAGAGATGTTCCTTTTTAAGGGCAAAAGACCTGTGCAGGATCTTACATAAACACCGTTTCATTGGCTGAGTAAGAACTAGCTTGTTGAAGGGGAAACAGACTTGACTTGCCTAAATTTATTAGTGTGTATTTTTTATGTTAAAAATACTGTAATCTATTCTAGCTTAATATGCAACCTGTAACTCTATTAAACATTGTTTCTAAATTGCACTTTGAAATATTACAAATCAAGAATAAATAAATTAGGATACATTTAAGAAAATAGTGTTGTTCTGATGTCAGAAATTAGGCTGATGGAATGTCTAATAGTGGCTTCTATTCGTTCAGCTCCTAATAAGGCCGTTGTGCTCATGTGGAAGTGCCCTTCACTAGCCACTGGTTTAACACCGCTGCACGATGGGCCCATTGACCTTTAGCAGCCAGACATGATTATCACTACTGATCTATTTCTGCCCCAAAACCTGAGTGTCTGTCTCAGCCAATGTGGAGGACAGCATTTGATTTTGTGTAGCCTTACCTCGGTGCAAATCTTGGGCGTATCCAAAACCAGTTTCACCATCTTTGGCAATGTGACGTTAAATAGATGCTTAACTTCATCATTTTCCAAACCCTGCAAGAGAGAGATTAAATGTGTTTCATGCATTTTCATACAGCTGATAGAGGTCATTCATTTAGCTCGCTGAAAACAAAACAAAAACAAATAAAGAAACAGGTCTGTTCATATTTTAAATGTACACTACCGTTTAAAACTTTAAAAGTCTCGTATACTCACCAAGGCTTTATTTATTTTATCAAAGATAATGTAAAAACACTAAATATTGTGAAATATTATTACAATTTAAATAACTGGTTTTTATTTTAATAGATTTTAAAATGTAATTTATTCCTGTGATGGATGGCAAACCTAAATTTTCAGCAGTCTTTACTCCAGTCACATGATCCTTCAGAAATCATTAAAATATTCTGTTTAGGTGCTCAAGAATCATCTCTTATTACATATTAATATTGAAAACAGTTGTGCTGCTTAATATTGTTAGCTTTTCATTTCTTAAACAACCATGTAGGAAGACACATCATGGCAATATTCCAGGATGACAATGTCAAGATTCACCAGGGTTAAAATTGTGAAAGAATGGTTCAGAGAGCATGAAGAATCATTTTCACACATGAATTGGCACCTCTGAATCCTGACCTTAATTTCATTGAAAGCCTTAGGGATGTGTTGGAGAAGACTTTACAGAGTGCTCACCTTTTGCATTGTCAATACACGATCTTGACCAAAAATTGATGCACCTCTTGATGGAAATAACATCACTACATTTATTTCCATCAAGAGGTGCATCATTTTTTGGTCAAGATCTTGTATTGACAATGCAAGAGGTGAGCAATCTGTAAAGTCTCCTCCAGCACATCCCAAAAACTTACACAGAGGTTAAGGTCAGTGCCAATTCATGTGTTAAAATGATTCTTCATGCTCCCTCCCAACAGTTCTTTCACAGTTTGAGCCTGATGAATCTTGACATTGTCATCCTGGAATATGGCCATGATACATCTTAATACATGGTTGTTTAAGAACTGTCTTAGGGTTAAAAGAACCGTTGCCAAACATATAACATGCTAAACATAATAATCACTGTAATAATGATCCATCCATAGACTTAAGTATTTGCCTATTAAAATCCAAACAGTGACTTTTTTTTTGGCCGGGCAGTGTATATAAAATAGAAATTTTTGTAACAATGTAAAAGTCTTTACTGTCACTTTTGATAACTTTAATGCATCCTTGGTGAATAAAAGTATTAATTTCTATAGTGTAGTGTACGGAACGGTAGTGTATATTTGTCTATTAAATTGTGACTAAACACAATCTTATGAATGCCTTCATTGCAGTGATACCTTTTGCTTAGAAAACGAATTATACTGTTAACTATTACCAATTAAAGATTGACAACATTACCATGTTACGTCATGAAACTAATAAGAAAAAAAAAAAAAAAAAAAAAAAAAAAATCAAATGTCAACTGTCTGGTACAAAACAGAATAAATAATGAAGCCTATTCTGCATGGGTTTCTCTGCTCCTGGGGCATTTTTCCTAAAACACCATTTAATGGAAAACAACTGTCAGAAAAAAAGAGCCATATTGTTGAATAAGACACTTGAACCCAGCTGTCGACTTGTCATAGACAGTATTATTCAGCTGTCAGGAAAAAAAAAAAAAACGATAGGATGCCATGGTGTCAGAATGGCATCAATAGGTGAACAAAAATTATTTGCATCCTGGGCTGCTGGCTTTCGGCAAAAAAACAAAACAAAACCTCGCTTTCAATTGTAGCAAATAAAACGCATAGAAACTGAGAGTGCACTATATAAACACAATAAACGTAATATTAACCTTATTAGTGGAGTTCCTATGGGCAATCCCAGCAATCATTTTATCTCTCTATTGCCTGGAGCATCCAAACAGCTGAATTCAGGGAGTTTAATAAATAAAATTCCTTGGTTTGTCAGTGTAGTCAGTGCAAGAAAGAGGGAAAAAAAAAAAAAAAAAAAAAAAATCTCACTCATATCCGAAGAGGTAGTAACAAAGCTTGATCTATAGCACAGAGGTTACAAAAACGTAATTTTGCAGAGCTCCCACTGGTCAATGACATCACTGAGGTGGAAATAAAGCCCTCACTGCACTTTTCATCTTGGTTAAAATACAGCTAACCAACAGCACCGTAGATCTCTGATCAGACAAACAGCACCGCTTCGTGATATTCAGTCTGAAGCCGAGGATGTCAAAACAGTGCACGCTGGCTCAGCAACCTTGTATGATTTCAGCAAAAATAAATACGCTACTGTTTTATCATCACACAGATTTACAACACACTTATTTATAAATATATTGGCTGCGATTGGCAGCACGCTCAGTCATGGGCCCATTTCATCAAGGTTACTGGGCGTGCTCAGCTGATTAAATGGGATTCCTGGAACAGATGCAAATGGGTTGAGGAAGGAGAGGCGGCGAAGGGCTCTTCTGGACGGGAAGCCTTGTCTGACAATTTAACCAAGGAGCATTTATACGCCCGCAAAGGAGGCCTGACTAAATGCTGTCATAAGTAATGACCTGCTTGACATCGTAAAGTGCTCCTCTGGGTCTAATAAGTGAGGAGAACTGACAGCCCGGATAGGCCTGAGCTGAGGTTGCAGGAGTTAGACCTCACTAAATCAAATGACCTCCTTCATTCCCCCTTATCCTGCCCAACCAGAACCTGTTAGATAACATACTACAATCTCCATCAAAATACAACCAATAAGAATTCTGAGGGAGGAATTATTATTTATTTATTTTTTTGATTTGTGAGTGTATAAAAAGAGAATGAACAGCAGATTTTTCTTGGTGATGTTACATTATGCGTACATGACATATTATGCTTGGTATTTTACAGAATTGTTTGTGCATTAAAGGGATAGTTCACACAAAAATTAAAATTTGCTCACCCCTCATGTTGCTCCAGACCTATCTTTCTTTCTTTCTCAAACAAAAGCATACATTTCCAAGAATACTGAAAATGTATTTGTCCATACAATGAGAGTCGGTGAGGTACACAACAAATGCCTTCTTTGATTAGATTTTCATTGTGTGTGTGTTTTTTTTTTTTTTTTTTTTGGGTGAACCATCTCAAAAGGTTAAAAAACTGAAAGAACTTAAAAGAACTGTAAAACAAAATAATAGGGTGACTTGAAAATCAACCAGTTTCATTCATAGCAAGATTTACATAAGCATTGTTTTGCATGTCAGTATGCTTACACAAACACACTGTGTGAATGCTGCAGGGAATCCCACAGTTCTGAGACACTGAAATAAGATGGTTGTGTAGGCGAAGGCATTTGCGGAGGGCTAGAGGCTTGAAGTGGAGTTCTGTGCACTGAGCCAGCAGAGTGAATTTATCAGAGCCCACTGCTCTGACACTTTCATTTCAGGGTAGGGCTGAGGCTCAACTACAATTTATGAAAAAGACAGTTCCTAATTTGTATTTTGCTGCTTTCCATAGCTATTACACCTCTGTTGTCAATCAAAATCCCAGCAGCTGCTCAACTCTGACAACTATTTGAGTCCTGTGGTAACAGACACAATTTTAAGACATCAGAAAGGCTTTCTCTTTGCATCTTGTAGGGACGATGTGGTGTATAGTACTATACTGTAAATTATTCTGTTGCTCTTGAGCTTTAATTGAAATTGTGAAATAATAGGAGTAATATTTGATACTCATGTGCAGAATATTGCTTTAACATCTTTGTTTCACCACAAATTGCTAGACTATGTCATCACTGAAAAACTGATAAATACTACTGTAATGCTGCAGATTCAACTTCAATATGTTCACATCTTAGCTACCAAAACCCTAACCAGGTTCAGGGGAAGTGAATTAAAAGATTTAAATGATCATACTCATCATTAAGACTCCAATAAAACAAACACCAATCTAGAAATTTGTGCTGGACAGATCGTTCGGCCCACATGAAAAAGACCACTTTGTGTCCAACAGGAAACAGAAGACAATACAATTTGTCGCACAGTGAGTCACAAAGGCAGTTACCCTCAACAAACACAGTGATGACATCAGGCTTGGCAGCAAGTTTTACTCTAGCGTTCACAAAGTGCAAGCCAAAGCATAACTAGAATTCACTTGCGAAATGTAAATTCACTATAGAACCTTCCATAACTTTGATATTTCCAAGGTTTCCACAACCATGGGAACCCTGAATGATTCTTAGTGCATTTAAAAGATGCATTTAATCACAATTACTGCACATTTAATGTTTATATATTCCTTATTTCATTTATTAAACATGAAATTATAAACAAAATTATTATGACAAAATATGATATTCAAAATTTAAAATGACAAAATACTATGACGAGGCCTGTGCTGATGCTCCGTTTCCCTCTCACTGAATCAAAGCAGAGAGCTGCCATATTTTCAGTATGGCCTTTATATAGCACTGCGTGAAGACGCCTTTATACTCTGATGTGGTCTTGTTGCTTTATATTGTGCTGTAAAAATGTTTTAATTGACAGTCTAGCACAAGCACACATTTGACATGCACAATTCAGAACTCTCTTACAGTTATTAACTGATCACTGTTCAGTGATGTTTCATTTAATCTCTTAAATTGAAAATCAATTGCCAGCTCTCCAGGCTGACATACCAGTGCCCTCTGTTGATGATACAGGGAAATAAGACAGCTGGCTCAAACAGAACTGTAGGAAAGCATTTAAATAAATATTTATGCATTTATTTAAAATGCAATGATATACTGTATATAAACGCATAATACTCAATAATACCCCAGACAATTTAGAAAACAGCACTAGTACAAAAGCATAAATAACCATTACACAGGGGAAAGTATGCATGTATGGGTATCAGCATACTTAACTACAGCTGCAAGCAGTGAGAACGACTTCATATTTACATCCAAATGTATAGATAACGAGAGCGATTGTTCTCACATTTATGCATCTCATTAGTGGGGACGGCCCTAAAGGGTTGATGCTTGCTCACCAAAAGAGTACATTAATAAAATGATTATGGCAAAAACAGAGAGATGGAAAAACACTAAGGAACATGAAGATGCATGGTGCTGGAGCCAAAGAGCAAAGGCACAGCTCAAGATCTTAAGTGGACAGTTTAAGGAGCTGGTCCACTCAAGCATGCTTCATTAGAACGCTGTGCACTTTGCTAATGGCTTTGATTGGCTCCCTTATAGATTTAATGGCTCTTGTTAATTAAATTTGATTCAGCCATAAAAGTCACAGACAGCTATTGATTTACACAGGTCTGAGATTATTCTATCAAATCATCTTAAGCACGGAGGGGACATTCTGACATCTTGGCTGAAGCCATAACTATAAGAATACCACTGTAATAAAGAAATGGCTTTTGACTATGAAACAAAGTCTGCTATTTATAGCACCCTTGAAAAAGACTGCACACACAGGAATAAGGTGGTTAAAGATGTGCTTGTAACCGCAGTGACTGTGGGTTCAAACTATGGAAAGCAAAAATTATTACCATTACCAAAGCAGCAACTGTACAAGTATGAAATGTGTTGTCGTTGTGGATAAGAAAGTGTCTGGTAAATGATCTACATAAAAGTGTCTGCTAAAAGATCCATATAATCCTATGCTTCAAAAACATCCTCAATCATGTAACAATAATATAGCATAATCAAACTGGTGCCTGGTGAGCAATAGGCATTGTCAGGCCACTGTCTGAAAATTTTGCTCCACCTACTAAAGTTACACCCAGTGATCAAATTTTGCCGGTAATCAACAGTACCAGAAATTAAGGTGCTGTTACATAAGCGAAATTTCACGGTCAAAAAAGGTTCTTTGTCTATGGTCAATAGTAAAATATATGAAGCACAGCTCATACAGAAAGCACTCGCAAACCAACCACAGGGTTTCTGCAGGTTTTATGAGGGTAAATTTAAGACTTTAAGACAATATAAACTTTAAGGAATAAATTGAAAGGAAAACAATGTCAATATGTTCTCTAAATGTAAATGTCTAGAGAGAAACACAATGGCCCTGTCCCACATGGGACACTTCATGGCACACTTCATATGCACTTATGGTCTTGTGGACTTATAATGGCTACCGTTTTCGAAGGGTGCTCACGAGTACCCCCTTTGTGGTCGATATGTGCCTTCGATGCGCACTTTTGCCGAGGCCGCACTGAAGTAAGCTTCACAGCAGACTTCTTCCTGACAGTCAAAGCAGCATTACGCAACGAAACTGCGGACTCGTAGGAAGACCGCAAATGTTTAGGATGCCATTTGGAACAGGGCCAATGAATTGTTTTAGCAACACTTCAGAGTTTGAAAATACAACTTCCAACAGATATCCAATATATCCAATATAAAGTCTTGTTTATGATTAAAACAAGAACATCAAACATGCCAGTGGGCTCAGAAAAAAAATTAACTTAATTCAAAGTGTTTTCATAACTCATTGACAGATATTTGTTCTTGTTTTAAGCATAAACTCGGTTCATTTTGATGATCCATTTCACAGAAAACAAGACTTTTCCATTTTTAAGACATTTAATGGCAGGATTTTATGAATTTAAGACTTCCTGCTCTAATTTAAGACATTTTTAAGACCCATAGAAATCCTGTAAGCAGCTTTCTGTTGGTCAACACATGTGCAATGCAATGATTTTTACAGAAAGTATAGAGTAATATTACTGTTTCATCCTGCTTTCTTAAGACTGTCTAAAGTCAGAACTCATGACAAATGTATTTATTGTGAAAAATTGTTTTAGTAGTAATAGTAATATTTCAGATAATATTTTAAAAGTTTTTTTTTTTAACCTGTGTGGGCAGCAGGGCTGATTTTCAGAACACCGGTGACAATTTTTTCCCACTAGTTCCCACTAGCAAAAACAAAAACCGATGTCGAATTCTTCTTCTGTACCTACACAGTTCAACAAACGCGCAAACTGATGTACCAAGTTAGCCAAGATCGCAAAGAACGAGTACTGTGGCAGAAAACAGCCAAAAGTTTCAAGTCAAGCTCTTTGTGGAAAAAGAGAACTCAACCTCAAGCGTTCTTAAGTCATCTCCCTATTAGAGCCACCATCAAGACCTGCTTCTGGCTATGTGGAAGACGGTGGTCCATCTGTTGAGTGTGTTTATTTGCAGTAAACAGGACCCTCATCTCCCAGGCCTTCCTCTGCCAGCTGCTGCTCGTTATGCTGAGTGCCCACCTCTGTCTTAATTGACTACTGCTGGATGCAAAGAGATCCCCGGGGACGAGGTAGCAGAAGGGGCAGACGCGGACTGCTTGGTGCGTATCCACTTGGAGGCTAACCTGCTTCTTCTCTTTGACTGAAGAGCGTAATGCCTTTAGTGTGCCAGTAAATTCAAACCACTCAGACTAAGCAATGATGGAACATTTTTAGTATCATGGGGCCTTCTGGTCCCAAATGTGACACACCATAAGAAATCAGACTTTAGGATGCTCACTTCATTAAAGCCACAACATTAGAACTTTTATTTTATGGCAGCTGCTGTTATGATATAGATCGTCAAAAATGCATCATGAATTGAAATGTAACCAACTGGGGCCACTTGACATAAACTTAAAGTATAATGTTGTTTTTTCTAGTACTGGCAGAGAACCCAATTAATCTGGCTTTATCGTTGAATTCTATTTTACTGTACAAGCATAATGCAAAACTAAATTACTCATTATTTGTACATGTACAGATTGTTTAAACTCATTAGCGGTTTGTGCAAGTTGTAGATTTAATTTACTACTTTCTGATTTAATTTCCACTAATGACACTATCAAATGCAAATCAACCATCTGCATGCACATTATTTTGGATGCTTTGAACTACATCCAGATGGGATAAGTCAAACGCTTTGTACATTAACACATGATGAAATATCGGCACAACTCCAATGGACAAATGGACACTAACAACAATATTTTGGTCATCTCTATTTTACATGTACACACACGCACACACAAAATGCATTCCTTACCTTATCGCAGAGTAGGTTCAAAGCTGTGAAGTCCCATCTTTTAGCATGCACTGTGTTGTAACTCAATATTGCATCCTGTAAGATTATGACAGTTAAAAACTTTTTTTTTTTTTTTTTTTTTTAAATATTAACCATTACAAAAAAGGCAAACCTCAAATTTTTAGATGTTTTACATATCTAAGAAAAGGGAAGCCACTGTATCACGTTAAAAAACGTGGATACTACAATTTTGGTCAAACTATAACATTTATAAGATAACTATAGACAAGAAAAAGCAAAAAAACACAAGGATGCTTCACATTTGGAGCAATTCTGCCACCCTCTGGTGGGATTCATCACTTACTAATTTAGCACAACTCTTCTGTTTAGGCATTTTACCTACACATACTGACATTTGACAGTTCATGGTCAAAGTTTTCAAGAGATAAAATAAAACCTACCCTAATGTCATGTGAACGTTTAAATTCTCCTCCCAAAGCAGTGCGAATCAACTCCCATCTACTTTGCAATCCACTTCCATCCTGAAAAAAGACATACACATCACATACACCGTATACACTATTGCTCAAAAGTTTGTGGTCAGTAAGTTTTGTTTTGTTTTTCAAAGAAATTAATTTTATTCAGCATTAAATGGATCAAAAGTGACAGTGAAGACATTTACATATAATGTCACAAAAAATTTCTATTTCAAATAAATGCTGTTCTTTTGAACCTTCTATTAATCAAATCTTGAACGAAAATGTAATACAGTTTTCACAAAGAGATAAAGCAGCACAACGGTTTTCGACATTGATAATAAGAAATGTTACTTCTGCACCGAATCAGCGCATTAAAAGGATTTCTGAAAGATCATGTGACACTGAAGACTGGAGTAATGACACTGAAAATTCAGCTTTGCATCACAGGAATAAATTACATTTTAAAATATATAAAAACAGTTATTTAAATTACACTAGTATTTCACAATACTACTGTTATAAGGGACTTCTTTAAAAACATTTAAAAATCTCACCAACCCCAGACTTTTGATGTATGATGTAATTATGTTAAACAATCACTTTACATTAAGGTTAATAAACAGTATTAGCTATTCAACAAGGTCCACTTTTATAAATAGTGCAAAGTATTTAATTTCTCAATTTAAACCACAATAAATTTTCTAAATGGCACCGATTAACCGATTTAAAAAAAAAAAAAAAGACATTACCTTACTCTCCACAGGAAACAAGTTCTTTTCTGAACAAGGCATCTTTACAGTCAAATCATCCCAGAAATCATTGTATTTGCCTGGATATGGAAAAGGGACTCGTCCTTCTTTGAGCCGGTCTATCTATAAACCAGAGCAGAGAGAGAAACTAGTTATTTACCAATTAATTTGACCTTTTAATGACTTCACCAAACAGTTATTTATTCAGGTAAGTATGTCATTCTGATATTTTAAAAAAAATGTTTTTTTTTTGTTTTGGTTTCATTGGTTGCCTCTAAAAAAATTAATCAGTTTAAAAAATTAAAAAGTCTGCTGCAGACTCAAATACTTGTGATGTAAAATATAAAGTAATAACTAGTTTCTGTAAGGACAATTTAAGTACTATCCTCCCACTTCAAATCCTTTCAATGAAACATCAAAACACTGAGTTCTATGTTGTGCGGGAAAAGCGTAGAGCTGCTTGGACATCCACAGCAGCATTAGACTCAAACTGACAGGAAGCCCTTAGGCGCTGACCGAGAACATCACAGTGTCACTGCAGAGTGCTGTGAAGAGCAGCGTGGCTTACCCTGATGAGTATTTTGTGATTGTGTGTTGCCCTGAGGTGCGGCAGGGACTGCCCACACAGAGGCATTCTTCTAAGCTCCTCTACTGGGGTCCCGCGCCATTCCGCTTCTTTCTGCTCTGCTGACACTTGCTCACTAGACAACCAACAAACGGTGTTACTTGCATTGTTATAATTTATAGCATTATAATAATTATTATAATAAAAAGTGCATTATTATTGTCATCCTGTTTATTTCATATTGCCATATGATTTCAGTGATAACGGTATCATATTGATTATTGGATTTATATTAGCAGATATTGGATGTTTAATTGTGCAATGTAATTTGCCTATTTCTACACTGAGACCACCTATATCACCACTTTAAAAACACTAATAATTTAAATGTATGCTACCATTCAAAAGACTGGGCTCAGATTTTTTTTTTAATAATTTAATAATAGCACATAAAAATGACCACAGTGGAAATGAATGGGAGACGAATTTCATCTATTGGAAAAGTTTGGTACTGTGCACAAACAAATTCTTACTGAAAGCTCAATTTTTGAGATATTAACCTCAAATTTGGAACATAGTTTGTTTACATTTATGGCTTGGATTTTCTCAGTTTTATAATAAATTTTTTTTTATTTTTCATATAAAAATTTAAAATTATATTTTTGTGCATTTTTCAGCAATAATCTGCCGAATGTCGTCTTTAAAAAGAGACCAAATTTAAGTCTGTGTTTCAAAGCATTTAAGATTTTTGACTGTTTAAGTTGGAAATTTCATTTTCAGGTCCATGCTCAAAAAATGAATGGATTATAACTACAGCAAATATAATTCAGTAACAAAAAATCCCCTAAAAATTATAAATATTAAATAAAAAAACATTATCTGACTAAAATATAGTACAATCATTTCATTGAAATAAAAAAAAAATCTTACCAACCCCAAATTTTTGAATGGTGTAATCTTTAGCAAATCTCAAAATATCTAATTTTCATACTGTGATGTGTAAATTCACTCGTATCATTTTAAAAAATCATTTTCATTTTTAGTAGTTTTAATTAACTGTCAAAAAAAAATTGTATAGAACTTCAATATTGGCCAGTATACAAAAATAATTATCAATAACAGCCAGACTTTTAATATTGGTGCCTTAGTAGCTATATATAATATATCTATATTTAATTTCAAAACCATTTTCCAATTTAGGAAATACACAGCAATATTCCCAAAATCACAGTACCTTTCTGAAAAAGACGTCTGTGTCTGGTTACTTTCAGGCTCAACCTTATCACCATTTTCAGGAACAAAAGCTCCAGCACCAGAGTTTTGCCCCTCTGTATCATCCGTTTCCATGGGTGTCACTTCAGATTCGTTTGTGACATTCTCTACAGCTTCTGGACTGGGGACTGGGGGTTTGGTCTCCACTACAGAGCCAACTCCTGAATGGGACTCCTGCAATTCGGAGCAGGCAGGAGCATTTTCCTCAGAATTGCTGGGCAGAAGCGCTTTGCATGCTGGACTCATCTCCACATCTTTGCTAGATGTGTCACTTGTGTCATTTACGGATAAGTTGAGGTTTGTCTCTAACCTCTCTGTAGACATGCAAGTCTCCTTGCCCAAGCTGGCATCTGGTGGGTTTGACTCAAATGCCTGTTCTCCATTGCTTGGCTTCGTCTGACCGCTTGCATCATTACTACTGGTGGCATCTCCATAAGCAATGGCCTTTGAGTCCATGCCACAGTTTGGTGCAGAGGACTTGATCTGGTCCACCAGATCATCATTCTGGTCCTTACATTTTTTTGCTAATTCACACAGGTTTTCGCTATTCCTCCCGGCTGCCTGACCACTTTCCTCTTTTTCAAACTCAATGGCCTCGTGAAGATTACTTCCTGTACCCTCAGACACATCACCATCCTCATGGCTGTCAAAGGAAACAGACAAAAAATGCTTTAGACAGTTTTTTTACCTATTAAAAAGCACAAAAATAAAACCAACTTACCGGTTCAAATCTGCATCCATATTCACCGTAAGCACACTTCCAGCCAGACTACTTGCTGTAAAAAGAAAAGTGAAACTTAGGTCTTAGAACACATCTCTACTGAAAAACAAAAAACATCTACAACTGATAAGCCAGATTAGAGAAAGGATTGCTGCAAAACAAGAAAGCTGACATTTCGAATGGCAGTTTACTGGATTTACTGTAAAAAGTGAAGCAGGCTAAATGAGAGTCCGCTTCCCATTTGTTTATGTAAAGTTTTCTAGTATATGCTGTGGTTTTGAAAGTTGACATCAATAATCTCACTGGCATCTAACATTTTGATATCACAGCAATAGAGCATATATATCCAGCTAAATATCGCCCACTCCTAATTGTGTTTCATAATCGTGAATACGTGATTATATGATTTTTTTTTTTTTTTTCATTCAGCCCTAGTTGAAAAAGCCTCATATAAACAATTACATCGCTATTATATTTAATATTATATACTATTAAGATTAGTGCAGATGACATACTGGGTTGTTTTATACAGAATATGTGTGTATGAATAAGGTTCATAATCATCAGGTTTATTTTGTTGTTGTGAATGGCTAAGCTAGCTGAGTGATAACAAAAGGCAGGTCAATGTTTGCATGGATTCCTAGGCATATATATTAGCCTGGAAAATAAAAAAATAAAAAATCTTATTATTAAGCATCTATTATATCCATTAATTATAAGATTTCATAATAACACCAATAACTGTAATTAAAGCTAAAACACACACCCGTCTATCAGACAGATGAAGCCTTCAAATCAACAGCACACATTTTTAATACATTACAGGTAGCCGCCATCACTATTGCTAGAAAAACAACAATACTGCTTCAGTACTTCATGTTAATATTTGTATATTATACAGGCTGCTTTACTGTCAGACTGTTCGCTTTGATTACGCATCAAACAATCATACTTGCACTCTTTTTCTGCTTTGTCTTCGTATCGCTGTGCACACATATTCGAGCTCTTTTTCACCAGACGGGAAAACTGCACCTATTTATGCAAAGGTTTACTGCTTTTACCACACTATCCAAGACAGAAAGACACAGTGAAATAGAATTAAACACGGACTCGGATTGGTGAAGGAGGCATCAGTTCAGTTCCGGGTCGTAAAGTTTGCTACTGATTGGGTAGATTCTTGTCACGTGATTGAAAGCCGTTTTCTTTATTTCAAGTCCAACAGGAGCCTGTTTCCTAGTCTCTCACTGTTTTTCATTGATGTACTGTAAGCTATATTTTTATTTAAAGGTCATTATATATATATACACTTGATGGGTGAATTGATGTACTGAAAGCTATATTTTTATTTAAAGGTCATTGGTGGGTGAAACAGTCCGTCACTGTTTCTTCAGGCCGTAGCGCGCCCCCTTTTGTCACAAGTAGCTACTTTTCAAACGGCAACGCTCATATAAAACAAACAGAAAATAGACCAGTTCATAATATTTAGTTTATCCACCTGAGGTTGACAATCAGTATTTTCTAAGCACCAACTTAACTAATTAATTGTGGGGAGAAATTATTTATGCAAATGCCAATTAATTATTATTAATCATATATTATCAATGCAATTCATATTTCTAATATTATATTTGGTATCTGAACACAAGATAAAAGAATACAAGAAATAATTGTTTAATGAGTAATGAACAACAAAGGAGCAGATACATCTGAATTTAGCCTTAAAATCTGGCTGTAAGTGCCACCTTCTACAATGCACTGTATACATTCCATAATTACTGTAATCAACCTTTATGCATATATAAAAAAAAAAAAAAAAAAAAAACAGTAGAGAAGTCAAACAAATATAGTGCAACTTCTAGCAGCATTGTAATCTGCCAACCCAGTGTTGTCTACAAAGAAAAGAATAGCACTTGGAGTATGTTATACATTCAAGTATTTTTAGAGATTCAAAAATAGAAGACAATACATAAAAATAATATTTCTGTTGGTTGTCCATTGACTGTGTCCCACTGTAGGTTGCTGTGCCAATATCTAGAAATTTTCCATTTAAAACGGCTTCACGATTTTCATGGAAATGTAGTTCTGGAAGAATAAAAGGGGCAAATTTAGAAAATGCAAATCATATACTTAGTTACTTTGAGGAAAAAAAAAGTTTGCTCATTTACTAATAATAATATTACTTACAGGTAAGGAATACAAGAGGATTCCAATAAACAGGATCACCAATATTAGAATAATGAGTCCAATAAAGAGCCATTTGTATCTGCGCCATACGATGAACTTCATGGTCTTGCATGGATTTGTGAACCAAAGGAAGGACGTATCTGGACGGCTGTTTAAATATATTACAACATACATTATTAGTCACATCATATAATCAAACATGAAACTGAATGACCAAACATAGATATTCTCATACTTTGGAGGATCTAGTTTGGGGTTCATGTTGGGCTCATCTCTTCCTTTCCCAGCTGGCCTCTCATCTGCCTCGTTCTCTTCCACCACTTCCAGAGTCATCTCCACTTTACCCTAATGCCACAAAGACAACAGTCTTTACAGTTTGTACTGTGCATGTATGCATCATGTCGCATATCTTATTTTTATCCATATGCTTGCAAGCTACACTCACAGCCAGGATTTTCTTGCCATCTTCCTCCATGGCACAAGGCCACCAGCCTCTCACTGACTTCTGGGAGAAGAGTGATGTAGGTGCGAGGTTCTTTCCTGTTTGTGTTAACATGCTTAGAGAGCACTTTTCAGGGGTCTTGGCTGGAGGGATGAGGTGAAGCATATCCAGCTCCACCGTGCCTGTTTAAGAAATATCAGAAATCTGATCCAGCAGATATACTAATTCCCAAAAACATCAAACTTACCACAAACATTTCTAAAGAAACCCAAAATAATACATAAACTTCAAAAAGAGAGAGATTAAACATCTGGTGGGTACATATGTAGATTTGAACAAGAGCATTCACCTAAGTAATCATCCAGGGAGAATTTGTCATTGTCCCAGATTTGAATGATCAGTTTAGGAGGGATCCTGAACTCAGTTTTATCAAGACTCCAAAAGTGTTCCTGGAAAAAAAACAGGGTTCATTGTGACTATCAATGAATGAAAACACTTCATATAAAATTTAGTTACACTTTTCCAAACCACTAACCTTTGTAGACACAAGACACAACTGTTCTGCTGGCAAATAATCAAAGCCAAAGACAAATCTCCAGTTGAAATTTCCATCTCCATCTAGAGACCTGTAATGGACATCAGTTTTCTGCTTGTCATCCTCCATACCTGGCATCCACCTATTAAATACATATAATAATATAAATAAATTATATATATATATACACACACACACAAACACACACACTACCACTCAAAAGTCTATGGGCCCGTCGCAAGTGTTTTTTGCTAGTTTTAGCCCGGCGCTGTAATCATTTTCACGTCCTGCGCCACGTTGTTTAAATAGCAAATGCATTTGCACCCATTTGTGTGCCCATGGGCGTGCTGGTCTGAAAACGAGGTGTGTTCAGGTGCATTGTTGGCGCGTTGCTATTTTGAGGCCACTGAAATAGACTGCGCCATTGACCAACTGAAACCTGGTCTAAAGTCACAACGCGCGTACACTCTGCTTATTACACACACAGGGACATGCAGCAGCACACAAATATGCTAAATATTAAAAATAAAAGGATTACAATGTAAAAGATTATTACTGTGTGCATAAAGATAAAAATGCTTTGGTGGAATCGTTGCGAGCCCCTTCTGAAACCTAAAATGATGAATGGGACAGCCTACGGTCTTGTGGACTTAACGGACACGCACACGCGGCAGCCATTGTAAGTCCACAAGACCGAAAGTGCATAGAAGTGTGCCATTTGGGATTCAGCCTAAATAGTGAGTCGGCCATGGCGTGAGCGCAACTGGCTTTTAAAACGAATAGGATATGAGACTCTGATTGGTTTATTGCACGTTATGCCCAAAACACACCCTTTACTCATTAAGAGAATAGGGACAAACCTTTTAGACCATGCGTCGGGCACGCTGACCATTTTTTCCCGTCATTAAACTAGCAAAAGTGGACTCGGACACGCCCTAAGTGCACTTTTGCAGTGCGCTTTAGACCATGCGCTTAGATTGTTAAAATAGGGCCCTATGTTTTTTATGCTCACCAAGGCTGCATTTATTTGAACAAAATACAGTAAAAACAGTGATACTGTGAAATATTACTACAACTTAAAATGGCTGTTATCTGATTATAGCTGCTTTTATTTTAACATGTAATTTATTACTGTGATGGTAAACCTTATTTTTCAGCAGCCATTATTCCAGTCTTCAGTGTAACAGAAACTGGTCAGAAACCATTCAAATATTTTGATTTGGTGCACAAGTAACATTTCTTATTATTATCGATGTTGAAAACAATTGTGCTGCTTAATATTTTTGTGATTTTTTTGTAGGAATAGAAAGTGCAAGGGAACAGCATTTATTTAAAACAGAAATATTTTGTAACATCATAAATGTCTTTACTGTCACGTTTGATCAATTTAATGCATCCTTGCTGAATAAAAGTATGAACTTCTTTTTGAAAGGCAGTGTATTAATTAATCATGTCGCGGTGATTACACAGTACAAAATACTTACTCCAAAATTATTATGCTAATATTATTATTAGCCTATTACCCTTTCACATAGATGTCACTCATGTGTTCTCCTGTGATGCTGGTTTCATCCAGGATGACTTCAGTTGTATTCCAAATGATGGCTCGCAGGAAATACCTTTGGTGTAATAGGACACATTAGAACAGCAAACAAACGTAGTTTTACTAGATGCGAGGAAGATTAGATTGTACTTTTTAGGTTTGCGAGGAGTGATGTCACAAAGGGGTCCTGGAATACCAATGTTTTTGGGGAATATTTCAACCCACATCTGGATTTTGCCCTGCAAAGACAAAATAAACATGAGTGACACAGACGGTACTTCTGGATAAAATCACTGCAAAGTTGAGCATGTATTAGAAAAGCTCAGGATGTGTGGGGACTGACTTGAGAGAGAGTGGGCTGGTAGCTGCTGTACAGGGTCCTGGTCTCCACATGCTCTGGGACGAGGCCTTGTCTCCTCAAAACATGCAAGCAGATTCGCTCCTTAGGTGGGCCCAGGTGTTGGTGGATGCTTTTATTGGCCTCTATAAGCAAAGTAATATCAGTTTGTCTTGTCATCACTTATTTACTGCATTATAAAATGCTTATTTAGCAATATGGTACTGCAAGTTCCACACCAAAGTAGAAATGCAATATACATCAAGTACATTTGTGCTGAATCAGGAACAACTGTAGTAACAACAACTGTACCTTTATTTACTACCATAAAGAGTTTCTTGAGTTCATATTCAGATAGTGTCACATTCACATGTCATATTTAATGAATCCTTGCTGAATAAAGGAATTAATTTCTTTTAAAATACAAATCTTACTTGACCCTAAACTTTTGAACAGTAGTTTATGTACATGATGTTGAGGTCCAGAAAAGGTCTAATGGTTTGAATGAGCATACCCAGTTCATCTAGCCTGTACTCGCGTCCTCCAAAAGACACAAAACTGCCATCATCTGCAATATGAGGAGCAGGAATTCCTCTCATCCTGGCCAGATTCTGTAGGATCTGAGATGGTTTGAGCTGGTCCCTCCACTGGTTCACCCCGGATCTTTTCCAAACATATAGTATTTCAAATAGCACTGAGTACATGAATATGTCTAGTAATAGGTCATGGGACTTTAAAACTGTTATGAAAAAAGTGGCCGGCTGGCTGCTAGTAAAATAACCACTTACACACAGTAAGATTTTGGGATTCCACAATGTGAGCCAAACCGAGAAAGAAGTCGATTCTCAAGGTCTATGATGGTTTCTCCAACCTTCTCATCAGAGCTGAGCAGGTCATAATCATAGACGGAAATCTTCAAGTCCTTGTCTTGTGGAATGTAGCAGTTCAGTTCAAATACTCTATGAACATATATTAAAATAGTTATAAAAAAAAAAGAGGAAAAATCAGATGTATGTAAATGCTTTATATTCTCACCTTCCAAAATCTGGGTTTAGAGTATTTGGTTTGTAGTGATCTCTGTCATCAATAATTTTCTTCCCCAGAGAAATCTTTATGTAAGGATCACACTTCAGAAAGAAAGGATATGTACATGAGACACATCAAAAATTCACCAATCAAAAGATGTAAAATGTGATGCTTTGTGATCCATCAAAATCTTTAGTTTTAGTTGTGAATCAGCTACATACTCACCATGCCATTGTTGTCTTTGGGCTGCAGGTCAAGGCAGCGTATGATGTAGATTCTGACCAGGCACTCCTGAGGACAGCTCTCAGGCAGCTCCCTAAACTGCCGAGGTGGGTCTGAGACATTTGGGTCATCTGATAAAGGATATACTCGAAACGACCCCTGCAAATGCAGATTATCAAGTAGAAGTAGCTTGGTTAGTAAGATGTCTACCACTAGATGGCAGCCTAATATCATTTATACTCTTGCAACTACTCTTACTCTGTAGTTGCTGTTTTTTGGAAAAATTCTTTTACCACTTTTCTCAGTGTTTAGAGTTGTTCAGAATCCCAGAATTTGGAAACTTGCCATGTAGCAAATGCTTTCAAAATGTTTTTATTACTGCAAGATACTTTACACCAGTAGGGGAACAGTTCTTTCTCAACAACTTGAGATTAAATGTCTAACACAATGTCATAATAGTGATAGGTCGGGTTTGGAATAGCCATAAAAAGTCTCCGCTACTTGGACTGAAACAACAACCTTTGTGTTAGCAGCCTAGATAATGACGAGGAAACCGCCACCTCTTATGAAAAGCCGATCAATTCAAAAGTAAAGGAAGCTCTGTGAATAGCTGACTGGCGCCGACTTGCCTTGAACTCTCCCACTACAGAGGGGTCTTCCTCCTCATCCTCCATTTTACCCCTCTGCAATTTAAATGTATTGCAGAAGTCTGTTAGCCCTCTGAATTCTGGAACAGCCTCAAGCTCAGTGTCATAGACCTGAAACAGACACATTACTGTTAACGCTGTTCAATCACATAATAATAGTCATACCTTATCTTTGAAACATAAGCAGGATACAAGCATCCACACAGGATGGCAAGTTTACTCACAGTTAAGGTGTCATATCCCTTCTGGAGATAAGGGCCACACTTTTCGTGCTCATTAATGGAGGCATAGAATTTACTCCACCAGTCCACTGTGTCCTCCTCCTACAATAGGTTGTGGTATAATAGATGTGAGTTTGCCTGTTTAAGATGCTGTAACAATCTGTCTGCAGCTATTTTGCACCATTTCCTGACTGTTATTTAATGACAGAAGGCTACTTATTTTCCTTTCTGCAGGCAGTGGGAAAACCACGAATGGGTAACAATAGGAAAGGAGGTGTAAACTAATTATTATAAAGTTTACAAATAAATAAAATTATTCTGAAGACAAAATTAGTCTTTTAAATCGGTTCACTGTACCTGTTTTGAAGGGATGGGCATTCTGTCTCCCATATCAATGATGACATCTCTGGGAGCTGCTGTCATCATGGCCACTGAGACAGAAATTATACATGAGATAATTACAGTCTAACTGAGACTGAAAACCAACTGACATAAAGAACATTAACAAAAACAAATATTGGATTTATACACTACTCTTGATCAGATTAGATTGATAGAGATTAGAAATGTATTGTCATTTTGCTGAGTACAGTAAAATGTCAATGAAATACATCTAATATATATATATAGATCTCAACATATTAATATACATATATTGATATCTATTGATATATTGAATTTATTTTATGTACATATAAAAATGTATTATATGATTTATGTTGATTTATATTTATATTAATTTATTATTTAAATGAATAAAAAATGAATTCAAGTAAAATGTTACCCTTGGCAGACATAGCCACCTCGGTGGTGCCTATGTAAGGATCACATCTGAACTCTTCTAGGGAGTTTATAGTACACTGTCCAACGACTGGTTTTCGACCAAAAGGCCTGTGGTCAATAACTTTGAGCACAATGGGTGGAGTGTATATCTCATCTTTAGGAAGAAGCTGAAGAGAGAGAGAGAGACATTGTTAGGATTCTGTTTGTCCAAAACCAACAAAGCTTCATTTACAAACACAACTACTTAGTAATGGTTTTTGTATTTTTATTTTCACTGTATGTATTAGGATCAAAAACATGATTAAATCTGGAAGCAGTGCAGATTTAATCTATAATCTAGATTTATGGGGCACATGGTCTTTTAAAAAGATTGTAGCATTCAATTTAGGCGGTGCTTGCTCATGCAAAACTCACTGTAAGAGTTGCTATGTGGTTGTTTTGTGTTGCTACATTGTTCTGGGTGGTTGCTAGGGCATTGCAAGGTGGTTGCTGTGATATTCTGGATGGTTGCTTACTGACCTATGTCAAAAGAGCCCACTCTAAAGTGTCCCTCAAGTGGTATTTTAAATCTATGTGATTTTTTCATTTGTAAATATAATCTGAAATGTATAGATCTGTACTCAACAAGCCTCATAATTTGTGTTTACTTTTATGTCCTCAGCGCAAATAGCGTGTGATGAATTACGCATCAAAGTTCAACACGAGAGTTTATTCAAATCTCTAACCATTAATATAAGCAATAGCAATGCCTCAGTTTGTTCATGAGAGATGCTGTATCTTTTGTTTTGTATACATATACATTTCACTACGGTTTTATTTTTTAGGTTAGCAAAAGCTATTTCTTTAATTTTAGGAGGTGCTGTACCACTTTGAGGAACAGGACAGATCCAGGGAAGTTGGGGTTTTTCTTGATGTTCTTGATGATGGCAGTCTGAACAATCTGCCCTCCACATTCAACTATAAGGCTGGGGGAAGACACTGCAGCCAGCTGATATGTCTTCATGTTTCTTAAACCCCAGGCCAGGATCTGTCAAAACACACAGTATGAGACACTGGCAGCAATTTTGTTTGGTTTAAACACATTATTCATAAGGATGACTGCATTACCTCAACTGCAGTGAGCTGCACCACAGGCCTGATCCCCTGAGGAACCATGTACAGATTCTCACTTCTACGAGGTGGGACCAAGGGCAGGTTAACGTCATTTGCCTGAGGTCAACAATGAACAGCATAGTGGATAAGCAAATGATAACTGTGGTGTGGTTAAGATGACATGCCAACAATACGATGATACAAACAAATATATATATATATATATATATATATATATATATATATATTCTTGTTGTTGTATATTCATATATAACAACATATATGTTTAATAATCACATACTGTATATTTTCTTGTGTTTTTAAAGTGTTTAATAAATCATTAATGTATGGGTAGTGGAAGAAAAATAATGACACATGACAAATAAGAATTAAAACAACCTTATCTTTAAGCAAGAGCTCAGCTGCTACCAGCACTTCTCCTGCATATCGTCCCTTCATGGTGATGGGGAACCAAAGGAGTTTAGGTATTAATGGAGTGGCAGGGTTTAGCTTCACTACTGGAGGGCATGTGCACCTGCCCATAGCCTCATCCTTCCCCTGCAAAATCAAAACATCATTGAAATCATTCAAGGGTCAACAGTGCTTTTTACAGATTCCACATACATCTAAGTTTGGATTAACAGAGAGTCATACCACTTGGTCGCTATCATAAACCTCCAGAACGATACTGGGTGGGTTATGAGCAATGGTCTGAGGGTCTCCGTAGATTTCAATGTCATCAAAAATGAGGGTTTGGTCCCATGTGGGGTTTAGGCTGGACTTAATGATCTCTGTTGTCTTGCTTACATGCAAGAAAGACACATGCACGTAGGGATCTGTGAAAACACCATGCAAAGGATCAGTCATATATCATTTATTAAAAGCATGTGCATAACCTCATTGAGGTGATGGATTGTGTTCATATTAGATGAAAAAACCCCTCACCAGAAAAGCTGTCTTTGTCCATAGGAAGAAGGTTCTTGGCTTGATAGACATAGACTCTGAGATGGTAGATGAATGACTCTGTTGAGACACATGGAGATTTGGGTGAAAAATCAGTTTATTTGGGTGAAACAGTTTATAAAGTCAGCAATTGTGATAAATAATGGGGGGAAAATGAAAGGTTGTGAAATACATTTTTTTTTTTATTCCAATCTGTATAATTAACAGAGGGAAAAGGATGTTTGTTTACAAATTAAGTCTTTATCACAATGTAACGTCTCCTTAATTTCCCCTCAGGGATCAATGAAGAAATTCTAAGTCTAATCAAATCTATTTGACACACACAACCTTTTTAAAAAATACTTTGAAATATTTTCCATGGAAATTCTGCCATGCAGCACAGCTAGGTTTTTGGTGCTTCCTTTTTTCTATTGAAATTTGTATAAAAATTCTATTAATCAGCACTATTCAGGATTTCTATTGGCTCCCTATCTTTTCTTGTTGTTGTTTTGTTTTGTTTTGTTTTGCACAGATTGTCGGGAAGAGAAGGGGTGTGTTAGTCTCAGAGATATAATCAGTGTAAGGAATTTAGAAAGAGTCCTTTAATCAGCAGGCATGAATAAACATTACTCACTGTCAAATCTGCAAGACACAGTGGGTGTGTTGGCACCAAAGAGTTTAGCCGTGTCCTTTTTGCTGCCTTTCTCATCGTCATCTATTCCCTAATAGCAAAGAAAAATAACTGAGTTTTTAAAAAGTTCAATATCCTTTAAAATTATGTTGTAAATAAAATAAGTCAATTGTAATTTTTCTCAAACATCAGACTGCAACCACATTAAAAACACAATAATCCTTTTAATCCTGTGTCAGAGACAAATAAATGTTGTCCCCTAGCCAAAATAAAACATATTTCAAACATCTACTTTTGTTTTCCAGTCAGACAGTCATTCAAAACAAGGAATGGACTAACCAAAGCCCCTTCCAGGTTAAAGATAGCCGATGCGCCCACACGTTCAGATGGTGCCATTTTTCTCCTCCAGCGTCTGCGGCGGAATGTGTCTGAGGAACGCTCCTTCCTGTGGAACTTCCACCCAATCAGAGACGAGTATTCCCAGCCATCACCCAAGTCTTTCTTCTGTTGTCAAAAGGGTGATTATACATATTACGGACAATATTTGACTAATAATTTTCACTAATCGTATATCAGAATTCAGTTGCAGTACAAGACAGCAGTGCTAGTTAACATAGCGCAAATCTTCAAATCAGAAAGTAACGGTAGTGAGGTGTTCTCACCTCTACAGTGGGCGCGTCTGATATCTTCTTGCGAGGTCGGACTAGTCTTTTCCTGCGATGGATGTGGTACATTTTCTCAGCAGCAACCCAGGACCTGGGCTTATCATCAGGAGGAATGGTGACACCATATTCCCATCCTAACATCCAATGAAAACAACGGAAAAAACAGATGTTTTTCCAGAAAGTTCTGGAATCAGCTCCCACATCTAAGGGATGCTTCATGACCTGATGCATACTCATGATAATGCGTGGCATATAACATATTATATATGCAACATATTAGTGCATATATTTGATGTACATTACCATTCAAAAGTTTAGGGTTGGTTAGATTTTTTAATGCTTCTGAAAGACGTCTCTTATGCTCACCAAGCCTGCATTTATTTGACCGATACTACAATAAAAACAGTAATATTGTAAAATATTGTTAAAATTTAAAATAAGTATTTTCTATTTTAATATATTTGAAAATGTAATTTTTAGCAGCCATTACTCCGTTCTTCAGTGTCACATGATCCTTCAGAAATCATTTTAATATGCTGATTTGGCGCTCAAGAAACATTTCTTATTATTTTTAATGTTGAAAACAGTTTTGCTGTTTAAAGGGATAGTTCACCCAAAAATAAGAATTTTGTCATCATTTACTCACACTCAAGTTCTTCCAAACCTGTATGAATTTCTTTTTTCTGTATGGACAAAAAAAATACTATGGAAGTAAATGTATCCCATCAACTGCTTGGTTACTGACATTCTTCAAAATATCTTCTTTTGTGTTCAGCAGAAGAAAGAAATTCATACAGGTTTGGAACAACTGATGACAAGTGATGACAAAATTTTCATTTTTGGGTAACTATCCCTTTAATATTTTTGTGGAAACAGTGATAGATTTTTTTAAGGATACTTTGAACAGAATGTTCAAAAGAACAGCATTCATTTGACAGAAATCTTTTGTAACATCATAGATACCTTTACTGACACTTTTGATCAATTTAATGAATCCTTGCTGAAACAGTATGAACAGTATAAATTAAAAAAAAAAAAAGTAACACTTTACAATAAAGTTCATTAATTAACATTAGTTAACTACATTAGTTAACATGAACTAATAATGAACTGCACTCATACAGCATTTATTAATCTTTGTTAATGTTAATTTCAACATTTACTAATACATTATTAAAATCTTGTTAACATTAGTTAATCCACCGTGAACTAACATGAACAAACAATGAACAACTGTATTTTCATTAACTAACGTTAACGAAGATTAGTAAATACAGTAACAAATGTATTGCTCATGGTTAGTCCATATTAGTTAACACATTTAATAATGTTTAACTAATGAACTTTATTGTAAAGTGTTACCAAAAAAACGTACTGACCCCAAACTTTTAAACGGTAGTGTGCATTACACACAAACCTCATCACTATGTGTATTGTGCAATGGGTTTAATCCCAGGAGTCATAATTCCTGACCTTTCTCATCAACTGCCCTGTTACTGTCAAAATTCCAGTCATCTTCCCAAATCCATCCTGGGGGACACTCAATCTCTGCAAGATTCTGGGCCTTCTCTCCATTCTGCACAGAATAAATCCCATCATTCAATGCTTAAAGTGGTCGTTTACCCAAAAATGATAATTCTATCCTCATTTACACACCCTCATGTTTCTCCAAACATGAATAACTAACTTTCTTGATATTTTGTATAATTTCAAGAGACCATAAAAGTTTCATAAATAGTCTTCTGAAGTCATACAATAGATTTGTGTGATGGAACAGTAGCTTTGCGTGATGAACAAATAACTGACTTTCTTGATATTTTGTGTAATTTCAAGAGTACACAAAGACCATAAATGTTTCATAAATAGTCAGTAGCTTTGTGTGATGAAAAAACTGAAATTTAAATTGTTGTTTGCTAAATAATCTTCCACTCTTTGAGCTGTTAACTCGATAACCACTGCAAACAGATCATTGAATAAGCGAATTGAACTTGAAAACCAAATCATTCTGATTGGATCAACTGATTTATTGAAAAGATCTGACTAAAATGAACGATTCATTCATGAATCATACATCACTTCTTATCTCATGAACTTACCAAGGAGAGTTAAGCAGATGTTCATCATATAAAGCTATCATAAGGCATTTGGAAAATGTTTTATGATACATTTATCTTGCTTTTTTGTCATTTTTGAGATTACAGTCCCAGTCATTCATTTTTATTAAATTAAAAAGGGTGACCAAAAATTCCCTTTTTAAATTGAGTTTTAAAACCATAAATTTGGTTTGAAACATGAGAATGAGTCAATAATGACAGAGTTTTCATTATTGGCTGAATTACTCCTTTAAAAACCTGCATCATCAATAGTGACCACCTAGTGATCTAAAAGAGATGTATTGTACTGTAGTTGTGAACTTTCTATGTGGCTACAGGTAGTTGGGAAAAGGTAAGCTGCTTCAAATTTCAATACTATATTCAAAATTCAAATTTAAAACTCAAATGTGCATGACTTAATTGAATGTTGCTCTGTGCAGTGCTTATTCTCTTACCACATCAGTGAACGGTTCGGCGGCAGGTTTCCATTCTCCGCCAGGGAAGCGAGTTTCGTTTTGGTAGACCTCATCAGTAAATTCAGAGTGCCCTGCGTCAGCCTCTGTAAGCAGACTGAGTCAAGCACATAACACACAAGTGGGGCTTTACTGACAAATTTATTTCAACACACACAAAACAGTCAGACAAACACTAAGCCAAGGCCGGGGAGACACAGGGAGTGGGGTCAGTATAAGAGCCCCTGGAGAATGAAAAATGAGCTGACTATATAAACACAGAGCAGAGAGAGCTTGGCAGAGAGACTATGTTTATGTTACAGCAGGGCCAACTACAGCTGTATGCCAAGCTACAGTTTCCTCTGATTGTTTCTAACCCACTTAACTTATTCCACAGAGTCACTAATCACATAGACTAATCACATAGAAAAAAAAGAATATATTTTTATTCAGCAAGTATGCATTAAACTAAACATGACATTACAGACATGTATAATGTTACACAAGATTTCAAATAAATGCCTTTTGACTTTTTATTTATCAATGAAATCTTATAATAAAATGTTTTAAGCAGCACAACTTTTTTCAACATTGATAATAAGAAGAATGTTTCTTGAGCATCAAATCAGCATATTAGAATGATTTCTGAAGGATCATGTGACACTGAAGACTGGAGTAATGATGCTGAAAATTCAGCTCTCCCATCACATGGATAAATTATATTTTAAAATATATTAAAACAGAAAACTGTTATTTCGAATTGCAATAATATTTCACAATATTAATTACATCATTTTGTTTAATTTAAAATAAATAATTTAAAAAAGACAAAATAGTGATAAAATACTTTTTGCAGTGTAGTTTAAGCTAAATGCATATGCATTCATATATCGCATTGTATATTTTGCAGTTATCATCAGCTCACCAGCGCTCAGGGTCAATGAACCAGTCTCCTTCCCACTCCCAGCTCCGGGGCGGCATGAAACGTTCCTGCTTCAGTTTCACCTTTCCCGTCACATCTGAAAACTTGTGCCGGCCAACTAGACCTGTGGTCCCCCACTTCCCAAAAACCTGAGCCTGGTTCTCGTACTAACACAGGAGAACAGAGAGGGACCATATAGTGTTGCTAAGGGAAGTTGCACACAACAGACCACAATACAGATATTACAATATTACTTTATTTAGGTTTCACTTCAGTGTCCACTTTTACTAACCAGCTCTGCATACACACTGAATGTCCCCTCTGCGAAGCTGTTGAACTTCTTCTCATGTGCAGACAGACCCAACCACATGTTCACACGCAGCTGCACAGGAATCTTAAGACCTTTGTTTTTGTCCATTGGGTACTAAAAACAATGAAAGAACAGGATTAGGAAATGTGAGTTGGACTCAAACTGGCATTGCCTGCATGTGCGTTAACTGCTATCTCGTACACATTACTCTCTTGATTTAATCAAAATTTGCATTTTTTTCCCCAGTATGTTAAAGGGCTTCTAAGCTTATAATTACAAATACGATATAATTCACAATAATGTTGTCAAATACAAGCACATTTATTCTTACAGTACATCTACCCAAAAAAAAAGAAAAAAAAAGGAAAATTTACACAAGTCAGAAGATCTGGCGAGTCTTTGCTTTCAACAAAAATTATAAAAATTTTCTGTAATTATTATACTTTAATATTATACTTAATAATAATTCATATTTTAATTAAGAATTAATAATAATTATTATAATATATAATATTATGTACTGATTAAATAGAATATTTGTAAAATTGTGATTGAAAATGATGAAAAACAAGTAAAAAACAAAAAAAGATGTTTACCAGCAAAAGCATCTAATATATACATCTTCCTATACAGGGCCTAAAACTAACTTTTTGTCACATCTGTCAATGGTCAGTGACTTTTTCAAATTTACCAGCCATAAATATTTTTTACTGGCAATGAAACTGTTTGTGCAAAAACAGGCAGTTATGACAAAATTTTAGATACCAGTTTTCACAATTTTCCAGATTCACAATTTTCAGGTACCAAAATTGAATAAAGTAGGCTAATCAAATGTAAAATAACACTGCATAGTCTTCACTATAAATTAAACCTAGATTAATCCTTATTAAAGTTACAAATGTTATTCAGTTAAGAGCAGTGAGTGATTTTTACATAAAAAAATCCAGACAGCAGCAGGTATATTAGGCTGCTGTCACTTTAAGACTGAATGCACGGATCCAATATACTGGTACATTCTGTACACATGAGTTTTCTTTAGTTTCTTATGTTCATTTAAGACATAACCAATTATGTTTACTAGGATGCTCGCCGAGACTCACATTTTTTTTTTTACATCATTTTGTGTGAATTTGTCAGTTCAACTGCAAGAAGACGTGAAAAAAAGCTCAATTTAGTATTCGCGTGCTATCTGAGATGCGGCTTTCAGGGCGCGTGTGAGTAATGAATTGAGTTTTCACATCTTTCACATCTTCCTGTGCTTGAATATTTAAATTGTCATGGCTTAAACTTTTGTGACGATATATATATATATACCCCTGAAGTCATGGGCATGTGTCAACTACAACTACTTATGTTGTGCCACGAATCTAAATTTCAATTCCAAAATGATCCTTTCTACCTGCATGAAGATGGTTTGCATCCTGCCGCAGTACTTGCCGATGGCCTGGTCGCTGTGGGTGGAGTAGAGCACCTGATTGGCTGGGACGCGGGCGTAGGCCACACGTTTCTCTCCTCTCAGCATCCATATGACGACATCAGGCATACTGTTCTGAGGCTGTGTTGTGAATTTAAACAATCATGTTAATGTTCCAGGGCTTATGATTATGTACATTTGACTATAAAATTAATTTGATACTTTGCACATGGATATACAACATTCTCTTCTACTTACAAACTCTAAAAAGCATTCAGTAGAATTACGCTGCCTTCACATGCTCTCAGAATTATCGTAAATACGAGTTTTCTAGGTAAAAATTGCACACGAACGCCCTCCCATTTCGATGAGCTCGCAATCACGACTTCAGAAGTGGGAATTATCAAATTTCAGATAGCACGTGAAGGCAGCATAACATCAGTGTCTAATGAGGCAGTGTCAAACCTCCTCTGTGATCTGCTGTAGTCGCTCCAGCCAGTCCTCTATATCAGCCATTGTGGCTTTAACATCAACAGCCTCCTCCCTCATGCGAATGGCTGCCTCTTTGACACTGGACATGGTTTTATCACGCAGATTCTTGATCTGAATATCAAGCGCTGTCAGATTCGGCTTACCCTCCAAATCTGGTACCTGGTAACTAATTGCAACAGCATCAAGTTAATCACATGTCGTCAGGTTCAGCATCAAGTAAATCACATGTCTAACATGCTAGGCAAATAAAGTTAGTCACAAGGCACTGTTCATTTTTCCAGTTTTTATTTATAGTCATAGTTCTTTTAATTCAGTCAGTATTTTTATGTCATATTCATTCATTTTAGTCCATTTTAGTCTGATATGACATATAGTTTATGAAAATTTTTTTTTTTTTGCATTTTAGAGACTTTTGCATTAAATGCACTGGACTGTGCAATTCTTTTTTTTTCTTGTCATATTTTATCAACAATATGATTTAATTGTTTAATTAAATATGAATAAAAAATGTTTTATTTGTCATCACAATGCCTCTATTTCATCTTATCTTATTATAGACAACATTTTTCAAAAATCCTCTCAACAAATGTTTTCATTAGGTTTTTTTTTTTTTTTTTTTTTTTTTGCTGAGATCAAGTAATACTAAAAAGAGGGAGATAAGAAAGTTTATCCTCTGGAATTTACCTGGAAAGGTCATCGATGAGTTGGGTGATAAGTTTCAGCCAAATCTCAGCTAGGCGAGAGTCAGACACTTTAGCCAGGATGGCCGTCTTCAGAGAGATGATGTTGGATTGCTAAAGCAAGAGGCATAAAATATGTTATTGCTCTGAATTATTTATCTGTTTGCTAAATCACTGCATGGCATGAAGATGCATTAAAATCGTACCAATCGGTCAGTAATGAAGACAATGATGTTCACCGCATCCAAACGATGACTTATGTCCTCCCAGAAAGATGTGAGGATAACAACTGGCTTAGAATCAGCCCAGGGCAAGTAATAGTAGTGATTTCCTGTGGGAAAAACACACAAATTATTAACAAAATAATACAGGTCTCAGGCTCTCATGGTTGGACTATTTGTATCTATTATAGCTATTGGCATTATGAGAACCTCACCATCAAAAACAGCACAGCTATACTGAGTAGTGGAGGCCAGTGGTTTGCATGTAGAGTCCAGTTTATTTCCATAGTTTCCAATGCTGACCTCAAACTGAATAGGTTCTCCAGGTTCTTGAAGCATACAGGCACTGTGGAACACGGCACATAAGGAATACTTCCTTCTCCGCTGGTACTTCTGCACAGTAAGGGAACATAAAACAAGAATTTTTAATTCTATTCTGAAAAAAATTATTGTGATATCATATTAATAGAAATTCCCTAATTTTAGATGAATGTTTATTCCAGGATGCAACAGAGTGGAAAGTGCTTGCTGTTACCTGTGCCACCAAAATGTCATCGTTTGAAATGTCTTCCACTTTTTTGTCAGTTTTGTCATCCAGCTGAGTGGAAAGCTCGATCAGAACCCTTCCCCGATAGGCCACCCCTTCACCCTGAGACACACAGACCTAGAATAACAGCTCTGACAACTACCACAGATTGTGCAACAGACAATTGATGGTGTGAATGTAGAATGGCTGCATGTACTGTTTGCTCATTTTTTATGCAAAGCAAACACTGCATAACAATATTATCTTCAAAGTCAAGGTGTCGCAGAGATGTTTTCCTTCTAAGATTGTTGCTGGGTTTGGCCAGTATTTATTGTGTTCTATATCGTAGCTCTCACCAATTCCCCAGCACACTATTTTTCTTTAGAGCACTCACCTTGCCGTAATTCAGATCCTCATATGGGTCAGGTAAGCCAGTAAATTCTCTTGGACTTCCATAAAGGTTAATATAACAAGGCCCAAAAGCTGGAAGAAATCCAAGCTCAGCTTCTGTAGTGTCTACTGAAAAAGAATCGGTCAAAGATGCTTTGGGATGACTGATAAATCAACTGAAACTTAACTTAACTTAAAATCAACTGAAACTTAAAAACCACACAAATATAGATATTCCATCATATTAGAAATATGAATAAATATCTGGTGTCAAAACAGACATGTCAAATTTGCATCTTTGGAGCCTGAAGTTGACATGTCAAAGGTTGAACATTAAATTGGACTATTTTACTTTTTAAGTATTTTAACATAAAAAATAATACAATTAAAAAAATTAAATAAATTAAAAGTTAAATTAAATAATATTAAAAGCCATAAGATTCACAATACCATTAAAGGAAGAAGGCATTCCATTTTCTGAGTGTGATTCTGATGAAGAAAGCGAGTTTTAGACATATGTAGACAGTTTTAGCATATTGTTCGAAAGTAAACTTTTTCTGAAAGTTTTGCTTTTTTAAAATAAAGTTTGTAGTGTAAAGGGAAAAAAAAATGACACTTCATTAATATTCTACAGTGAAATCTATATTAATTCACACCTGCACCTCACAAGAAGCAAACAAAGAATCTTACTGTACCCTCAATTTCCCCCCCAGATGATGCTATTTTAGTCAGATTAAGGTAGGTGGTCCCAATAACATCGTTCCTTGACAGCCGATCCCTGTCAAAGGCAAATAGGACATGAAGAAAATAGTATTTTGAAGAGAGAGGACAGGAAACGATGGAGAGAAGCAGGGGACAGAAGGATTGGGAAATGACACAATACAGATTTGACATGAGCAACATTAGCAATTAGCCAACTGGTAGGTCACAGCACCAACATATATTTATGATTATACACTACTGTTCAAAATGTTTATGACTGTAAACACTTTTACATTGGGTAATACTTTATTTTAATGGTCCCCTCAACAGACATTCTATTAACTATAAGTAACTTTGCAACTACATGTCAACTTATTCTACTAACCCTTACCTTAACACCTACAGTATCTCACAGAAGTAAGTACACCCCTCACATGTTTGTAAATATTTTATTATATCTTTTCATGTGACAACACTGAAGAAATGGCACTTTGCTACAATGTAAAGTAGTGAGTGTACAGCTTGTATAACAGTGTATATTTGCTGTCCCCTCAAAATAACTCAACATACAGACATTAATGTCTAAACCACTGGCCACAAAACTGAGTACACCCCTAAGTGAAAATGTCCAAATTGGGCCCAATTAGCCATTATCTCTCCCCGGTGTCATGTGAATGGGGAGCAGGTGTGTTAAATTTGGTGTTATCGCTCTCACTCTCTCATACTGGTCACTGGTCATAATGGCACCTCATGGCAAAGAACTCTCTGAGGATCTGAAAAAAAGAATTGTTGCTCTACATAAAGATGGCGTAAGCTATAAGAAGATTGCCAAGACCCTGAAACTGAGCTGCAGCACAGTGGCCAAGACCATACAGCGGTTTAACAGGACAGGTTCCACTCAGAACAGGCCTCGCCATAATCGATAAAAGAAGTTGAGTGCACATGCTCAGCGTCATATCCAGAGGCTGTGTTTGGGAAATAGACGTATGAGTGCTGCCAGCATTGCTGCAGAGGTTGAAGGGGTGGGGGGTCAGCCAGTCAGTGCTCAGACCATACGCCGCACACTGCATCAAATTGGTCTGCATGGCTGTCATCCCAGAAGGAAGCCTCTTCTAAAGATGATGCACAAGAAAGCCCGCAAACAGTTTGCTGAAGACAAGCAGACTAACGACATGGATTACTGGAACCATGTCCCGTGATAAACTTATTTGGTTCAGATGGTGTCAAGCGTGTGTGGCGGCAACCAGGTGAGGAGTACAAAGACAAGTGTGTCTTGCCTACAGTCAAGCATGGTGGTGGGAGTGTCATGGTCTGGGGCTGCATGAGTGCTGCCGCCACTGGGGAGCTACAGTTTATTGAGGGAACCATGAATGAGCAGAGCATGATCCCCTCCCTTCGGAGACTGGGCCGCAGGGCAGTATTCCAACATGATAACGACCCCAAACACACCTCCAAGACTACCACTGCCTTGCTAAAGAAGCTGAGGGTACCTAAACCCTATTGAGCATCTGTGGGGCATCCTTAAACGGAAGGTGGAGGAGCACAAGGTCTCTAACATCCACCAGCTCCATGATGTCGTCATGGAGGAGTGGAAGAGGACTCCAGTGGCAACCTGTGAAGCTCTGGTAAACTCCATGCCCAAGAGGGTTAAGACAGTGCTGGAAAATAATGGTGGCCACACAAAATATTGACACTTTGGGCCCATTTTGGACATTTTTACTTAGGGGTGTACTCACTTTTGTGGCCAGCGGTTTAGACATTAATGTCTGTGTGTTGAGTTATTTTGAGGGGACAGCAAATTTACACTGTTATACAAGCTGTACACTCACTACTTTACATTGTAGCAATGTGTCATTTCTTCAGTGTTGTCACATGAAAAGATATAATAAAATATTTACAAAAATGTCAGGGGTGTACTCACTTCTGTGAGATACTGTAACTCTAACAGTCTACTACAGTCTACTAATTATGTATTATAATTCATATAATTAAAATGTAAGTAAACGTTTTGGCTGGGTATCAAATTTAAATGAAAAATTAATGAACAGTATGGTAGATATATAAATGGAGCCGGACCATGTCTGGCGCTCTGTGCGCATTAGTGACGGCCCGATACCGGCTTGATTGCGGCAGTGTCAGCAAGGTAACGGCTTCCGCATCTGGCCGGATTGATTAGGTCCGGAATCGGACAGTGAGTACACAGGCTTCCGGCCCAATCACTGCAGACAAAAGCGGGCCGAGTGGTAAATCTCCGGCAGGTGAGAATCTAACCGGAACTGGGCAGAGTGTATTTTGCTATCTGTGTTAGTTGATATGTAGCTGCAAAGATACTTATAGTTAGTAGAATGTCCAAAGTGAACCATTGAAATAAAGTGTAACCTTACAGGGTAAGAAAGGATTTCTATTTCAAATGCTGTTCTTTTGAGTTTTCTATTCATCAAAAAATAAAATCTACAAATATATTTGCCATCACAGGAATACATTTTAACGATATTTCACAATATTACTGTTTGCACTGCATTTTTGATCAAATAAATGCAGTAGTGGTGAGCATAAGAGACTTCTTTCAAAAACATTAAAAATCTTACAGACCCCAAACTTTTGAAGGTTAGTGTAAATATGTGTCAGCTCTGTAAAATTATAAGTCATACAGTATAAAGAACTTACCAGTCAAAAGCAGTGAGCTTGATGCGTTCACACACTGATGGGAACTAAAAGGAAAGATCGAAGAGATTTTGTGCTATTCACTCATTTTGTGTATTGTATGTTAGACTTCAACTATCACTGTTCTAAAAAGCATTATAGTCATTTTACATGGAAACTGTCAAAATTTAATTGCTTGAATTTTATATGTATTCATTAACATAGTACAAGGTTATCACCCTTCCTACCTTAACCTGCAGGTGAATCAGCTGATTCCACTCTGGATTGGCATTCTTCTCTACAATCTTTGTACATACCTTAAAAAAACAAACAGAAGCATTTCATTACAATCCTTTACCAATCAGTCCAATTCTTCAACAATAAACATCTATTCTTTTTTGTTTTTACCTTTTTGCCAGCAAAACTGACTTCTAGAAAAGGATCCACCAAATTTTTCTTGTCATCTGTTCCGCCAAATATGTGCTTTACCGTCTGGGCAAATGCATCATCCACTGAACATGAAGTGACAATAGTAGCATGTTACTGACAATGAGAATAGAAATGGCAGTATATAGAATTTCAGTGGTGTGTTGCTGTCTTGATTACTCTGTGGCATGTCCTCAGCACGGTAGATTTTCAGACTCAGCGTAGCCCACCGTAAAGCGACACCAGCCGGCAGCAGCAAGTTACTTTCAATGTCATCCAGTTCCTCACTGGCTTCCCGCTTTTCCACCTGACCAACAAGTTTATCAAAAAGTTAACTCAAACTCGGGTCGCCTGACGTGCAACTGCGCTATATGTCGGACTCTTGACTCTCTGACAAATGAAATTCCATTCTGAATGGTGTAACTGCCAGTTGTAAGAGTGAACTGTTCCTGAAATTGCCTGACAATTCTATTAAACTTTCAGAGTGACATGTACTTAGGAACTCACTGGAAGTTCGTCTCCGGTGCCTACTATGAACATGCTGACTTTCAGGTAACCTCTGGCTCCAGAAATGGAGTCATCTGGGTCACTTAGCAGCAGCCACTTCCTCATAATTGCATGACCTGTTTGGCACGAACCACAGACAGAAAAAAAAACATTACACAAATATGAATATGTAATGGTGTGAAAAAGCTTAAACTGTTTAATGATTACACAAATTTTCATTGTGTTGCACAATATAACAGTTTGTAATCCAACAAGCCAAACTCTTCACATACCAGGCTCATCGTAGACATAGCCAACATCCAGCTGTTAAAACAGTGTTTGAAAGAGTTTGTAAGGACATATACTCAAACATCAAAGTACTCTTCACAAATGCTTGATATGAATTTGATATTAGGATTCTAACCAAGCCATAAATACAATGTAAATATATTCAAATGACATTTGGATTGTATATGGATTATTTGAAAGTGTACCTTAAACTCCCCCATAAGACTATCTGATCTCAGGGAGTAGGCATTATACACCTAGATTTAAGAGAGAAATATATCTATTATAAGACATACAATAAAACCATAGTCTACACATAAAATGAACTAGGGATGAAAGTGCAAACTCTCTCAACAGTAAATGATTTTAAAATACTTTATTTAATGTGATTTGCTCAAGGAACATGTCCTTCTTGTGGAGACTGTGTTGTGCCAGGACCATCTCAAGACCCATCTTACCCGGATCATGATGCTCTCATCAAAAAGCTCAGAAGGCAGCATGTTGACATTATAGAAGAAAATCTGCGGAAACAGCCATGTAAATTAAATCATATTCACAACACAGTGGACAAAAAAGTAAATCTCCCTAGCCATGAAATGTGAACTGAAACAGCACTTTTGGTTAAAGAAGCCTCAATCAAACAATTATGTGAAAGTAATACATTGTAGACTCACTGAGGCAAATGTGAGAGGAACAGAAATATCAGGTCAAAAAGGAAGTAGGAAGTGGTTATTAGCCAAAACAGGTGCAGTGCAGTGTAAAGCGGAGCAGACCAAAGTCAAGAAGCAGTTCAGAGAAAGAAAGGTTTCTCTCTAGTCTAGGAAATACAATTTAGTGGCCAAAAACAAGGCAATATGTATTCTTTTTAATAGGAAGTCAGATGGGCACAATGAAAACCAAAATACCTCATCAAAGAATGGATTATTTCCTCTTCGAATCCTTGTTCTGTGTGTCTGTCCGCACACACTTACTTTGGTGACTGGCTTTATGTTATTGCCAGGTAACTGTCGACCCTCAATTACTCGAACACGAATCTAAGTGAAAGTAATGTATGGATTAAAGCCCTAAAAGCTCACCAACCTTTCAGATATGACATTTAGCAATAAGAACACGCACCTGGAAATCTTGGGGTTTGTTGGTGAGAGCTTTTGTCCGCTTCCGAGTTGTACGAACCAATTTTTTTGAGTCTTTTTTTCCAGGCTGTCCAGAGGGAGAAACTCCAGGTGCCCCTTGCTCGGCCGTATCTGCATCTTCATCACTATCAACACCTTTCTCCTCTTCACCAACTAAAAGCAAAGACAAGATATATATATATATAAAAATCATAAAAACAATAAATATTAATATTAATATTAATTATTATAATACAGATAAATAAATGTATAAATATAATATAATATAATATAGCATTTTGGTTCATTTTAAAAATAAGAGCGTGAAACATTTCTAAGCTGTCCCTTCTCAAAAGGGTCATATTCTGCTTTCTGCTATTTTTCAGTTTAGTTATGATATGAATCATTATTATTGTTAGGCACACAGAGACAATGTGGCAGACTCTGGTAGAGCGTTCTTTTTGCTTTTTTGTAGGTGATGCATTTTCGGTCTCTCATTTGCATCAATCATTTCCATACTGTATGTAAACACAAACGCCTGCAATCGCTTACAGTCTTCCTGCAGCTCTGCAGGGCAGTCTATCCCAACTGGTTACCAAAAGAAGAACAGCTTATGTGGGCCAGTAAGATGTAAGATATCTCCAACAGTAATAATAACCTGTAGTATCTCCAGTGAAGGCATCTCCAATGTTCTGATCATTTGGGTTTGGGACGGTACTTGCAGGAGGCTCATAACCAATTGTTAAATTGATAGTTGCCTAAAGTAGTAAATGCAGAGAAATACAGTTAGAATTGTTATTTTAAGTTATTCAGCATCATTATTTGTATTCTATACTGTACAAAAAATGTACCCCAATTTCCTGTTTCTTCTCATTGATGAGTGGAATGTTCTTGGAAGGAAGAGATCTGGTCTGACCTGCAGCCAATTCTTTAAGAGAGATCTTTGCAGAACCAATAAATCTAGAAAGCAGAAGAAAACAATACTAAACAGGGAAGCAAACTTCATTTTTACACAAATTGGACACTGTGTTTTATGCAACTCTGTGCTTTTGTTGCTACTATTGTATATATAATTACATTATGAAAATTCCACTTTAAACACTGTTCCTTTGATGTTGTTTCACTACTTAAGAAATAAGGGGGAAACTCTGATGAGATTTTTGAAATATAGATTGCATTATTCTGTTTCACTTCAGCTTTTCTCACCCTGGACAAGTTCAGTCAAAATCCTCTGATTAAAAGCTCACAAAGACACCTGAAAGAGACCATTTGTAGTTTTGCAATGGCTGGTGAATCAGGGTGACACAGCAACAGGACTTGGGTTGGGTGGGCCCAACCACCACATTTCAACATGAGGGAAATGTGGATGTCAAGAATGAAACAGCATCCTTTTATTTATACATATCTATTCTAATTATTCCACAACATTTAGAAAACATGTCTGAATCTAAAATTCCTTCAAGAAGAATTCAAAACTTGCAGTGGCTGTTTTTTGTCTTTGACTAGGATTTATAATTAGATTTTTAGGTAACACTTTACAATAAGATTCATTAGTTAACATTAGTTAACATGAACTAATAAAGAACTGCTACAGCATTTATTAATCTTTGCTAATACATTACTAATACTCATACTTGCTAATACATTTACTAATCATTTACTAATACATTATTAAAATCAAGAGTTGTATTTGTTAACATTAGTTAATGCACTGTGAACTAACATTAACTATGAACAGCTGGACTAACGTTAACAAAGATTGACAAATACAGTAACAAATATATTGCTCATGGTTAGTTCATGTTAGTTAATACATCAATTAATATTAACAAATGAACCTTTTATCGATTCTTAATAAAAGAATTTACTTCTTTTATTTATAAAAATACATACACTATCATTCAAAAGTTCATTTTTAATGCTTTTTAAAGAAGTCTTTTATGCTCACCAACGCTGCATTTATTTGATAAAAAATACAGTAAAACATTAATATTGTGAAATATTATTACAACACAAAATAACTCTTTTCTATTTTAATATATTTTAACATATAACTTATTCCTGTGATATCAAAGCTGAATTTTCAGCATCATTACTCCAGGCTTTAGTGTCACATGATCCTTCAGGAATCATTCTAACATGCTGATTTGGTGCTCACGTAACTTTTCTGTCACTTTTGATCAATTTAATGCATCCTTGATGAAAAAAAGTATTAATTTGTTTTGTTTTTTTAACAAATCCAACCTGAAGGCAGCTTTTGAATGTTAGTGTAAATACAGTTTTGCTGTTTTGTTGTGAGAGAGGCACTTAATTGTAGCATTTTCTACAATCCTGCTTCACTGTAAAGAATATGGGCAATCATTTGTTAAAGTGGTTTTGATGTCTAATGAATTGTGTTGTAAACGCAAAGGTATGTATACATTTCCCATGTCCCCTTTAACTTCTGGTTGCTGTACAGAATATCCAAAAGCTTATACATAATGTTGGAAAGCACTGAGAGGGAAAAACAGCTGGAAGCAATTACACCAGTGACTTATATGCCAGGCAGAGGGGATAAAAACAGCAACTTCAGAGGGGGGGACGCATGCGAACACTTGCACAGCTCTTCTGTACTGCCTGACTTCAGTGAAGACACACACAATGTTAAGTGAATAAGAGTGTAATATAAATAATTTACATCACAAGCATGCACATTAGTAACAGTTGCATCCTGTTTGCACAGCACCATCACAGCTGATACATTCACCATGTGGACAAGACTCAACATCATATGGAGATTAACCTGCATGTTGTGTAATACATGGAATATTTACAGTCATCTGTCATAATCACAAAATAAACCATACAGCTTTGCGTTAGGGTCCTGATAGCCCTGTTAGAGTTTATTTGATTTGACTGTACATTATCACTGGCTTTTGGCATTAAAGAATGTTAGTAACCAAATGTTAGTAACCAAACAGTTGATGGACCTCACTGACTTCCATAGTAGGAAAAAAAAAAATACTCAATGGCTACCATCAACTGTCTGGTTACCAACATTCTTTAAAATATCCCATTAAAAATACTTCAGAAGGCTGCTTACATTAGCTTGTCTGTTCTGGAACACAATTTTGGAATATTTAAACACTTTCTGTAAAATATCCAGTAAATGCAATCTTAACTGTTTGTTTTTTTTGTTTTGTTTTTTCATGTCAAAAATATCTCCTGGCATTTCCTTTGTCAAACATGGCAATCTCCAGAAACAGAGAATAGGTCCAAGAGAGACAGGAAACTATGCACATGATTTACCTATGAGTCATAAACTATGATTAATATATGATACTTCCTAAATTGCCTCCAAATTAATTCCCCTCAAAATCTATTTTAAATTCCCAAATAAGGCTAAAGGCAACTGTGAATTTAAAAAGCAGATTTCATCATCCTTAAATGCTTGTAAATACATTGCTGATTTGGGTTGTCTGCCAAATACAAGTTTTCACAAGTTAACTTTTTCCAAAAATTGTTGCTAGGTTACTCTCTAGCCAACAAACTAAGTATGATGTGTATGAGACGTGTAACTAGAGTCTGCAAACTAGAAAAAAAAGAAAAAGAAAAAGAAAAAAAAAACACCATGGAGAAGTCAGCGGCATGACTCATGGAAAGTTCATTATCGTGGCAGACTTTGCACAGGAAAACTTGCCACATGGAAGAAAAACTGCCTTCTAAACCAAACCAAATGTTCACTAGTTTAAGACTGAGCTATAGGTTTGACCACATGTGTATCTAACAAACGAAGCTTTTTAAAGGAATCATCTAAAGTGCCATTTTGACGGCCTGAAGTCTCTCGCCTGCATAACACTGCAAGTTTAGACACGGTTGTTAGGTGTGGCAGTGAGGTTTTAAAGGTTTTCATGTCTAGCTCTGCACTAACTAATCTCGCAAACCTATTACCAATGCTCCTATAAATGTTTATTCACAGAGCATTTACAAAAGTACCCATTCCCCTTTCTTATACAAGACTCTCTTAGGTTTATAATTTACACTGCAGTGATTTCAACTACAGTCATATTTTCATACAGTAATGAGCATGTGTGAAATCATAGGCAGGGTAACCAATCACGCCCACTCAGCAAATGTAAAATAGTCAAGTCACCTTTATTACCATTTAAACCACCTTCCCCAACAACAATGTAGAGAAATAATCTTTTCTTTGACCACACTTGCCATATTACGACATATTAGAATCCTGAAAGGCTCATGCAGTAAATCAGTGGTGGATGCACACATACTTGTCTTTTCCAATAGTTTCGTAGTCTTTCACAACTACATCAATGAATGATGAGGAATCCAACGGAGAACCTTTCAAATCAAACTCAATGATCTGAAATGGCAAAATCAGGTCTCGGTTATCCACATTTAAGATACATTGATTTAAATGACATAACTTTAGTGTCCAGCAAATAAAAGAGAAAAAACTATGACCTGTACTGACCTCATTCCACACAGGATTTAATTCTTTGTCAATTGTTTTTGTTTTCTTTTTTTCACCTGAAATTACAAAAAAGAAAAGGCTGATAAGAAAACTGTCAAGTCTCTTAAACTATTTTTATTAACATTCAAACTACATTAGTTATAATCTTATTCATAATATTAGCCCCACAGTTATTCATAACATCATCGCATTGATATTCATGCTACTTTAATAGGACTATGATGAAAAATATGCTCTCTGCAGTAACACACATTAGGTTTGCACAACTGAAAGTAATTTTTAAGGGTCACATAAAGTTAAAGATATTTTAGGTTGAAATACCAACTGCACGTTTTCACTTTTTACAGTGTAGGGAGGGAGTTTTCCCTCACGTTGGCTCATTCCAATCCCTTATAAGGAAATGTGCTGTTCTTTTATATGTAAACAAACATAACACAAATTTAAAACGACGATAAATTTTATCGACATTTTAAACATACCATTTAATAAATAGGCCTAAATAAAATAAAATAAAATAAATATAAACCTTTTGAGAGGAAAAACAGCCGGACTTACCCTTAAAGATGATTGCTGCTATAGGATCTGGAATTCCAAGAGTCTTTTTAGGAATTCCTTTGGCGGATTCAACAACCACCTTCAACATGTTGCCAAATGTTGTGAATTACGGTTGCACACAAGACATCGACCTAATAGATAAACTTCATCAAGAACAGAAACTTGGAAAAGCTGACAATTAGAGGAAGAAGCGCCAGTCAGAGAGATGAAAATGAGAGAGTACTCTGAATGAGAGGAGGGACAATGAGTCTGTAGTCCAGTAGGAACCTCAGAAAACTTTTTCCTTTTATATTGTAGCCTACGTAAAAACACACATTGATTATAATTTTATTTGAGTCATTAGAATTAATATATAAGCTTGTTTGCACTGAGGAGCTAGACTTAATATGTAAGTCAAAGTCAAGGTAGATCTGGTGGTGATGTGGCTTTCGGGGTGAAAAAAAAAAAAAAAAAGTTAGCAGATGCGAGCAGCGAAGATCCAAATCCACACAAGAGCCAAATGTAAACAAAAGTTCATATAGGCTACTGCGCCGAATCCTTTTCTATACTATTTATAGTTACACACAACGAATACACAGGAAATTATTTGAATAATTTACCTGTGCTCAGGCTCCACCACGTGGTGGCATTTATTTACATCTATTCACTTAGAAGACGCGTTTATCAAAAGCGATTTAAAGGGTGGAGAAAAACACAATACTTTCACATAGGTCTCATATGTGTTTTCAAATGTTTCAGTAAGATACAGTACAAAGTTTGTCAGGGCGCGAATTTTCACCTTGCACTAACAGACACTGGCGAACAGAAATCGCATCTACTTTTCGTTTAAATGGATACTTCACCCAATCATTTAGGCTACTTACCCTCATGTCGTTCCAAACCAGTACTTTCTTTTGTGAAACATAAAATAAGATATTTTGAGAAATCTCTTTACAGTCGAAATAATTATAAATAACCTATAATTATATATTGGCTGTCTCTGTCTGTGTGTCCCCACAGAGACAGCAATATCCGATATCCTTGTGGGAACATTTTTTTGGTCCCCATGAAAAAAAAAAAAAAAACAGTTTATAAACCATACCAAGTGATGTCTTTTGAAAATGTAACAGTGCGGAAAGTTTTCTGTGATGGGTATGTTTAGGGGATAGAATATACAGTTTGTACATTATAAAAATGATGTCTATGAAATTTTCCCATAAAACATGAAAACCCAACGTGTGTGTGTAGTTCCTTTAACTACCAGACGATGGTGGTAAATGACAACTTAAATAATAAATTAATAAAAATGATAACCCTGACAAAATTGAGTATTGAAGGGAATTTTTGTCTCAAGCCAAATATTCTAAGTTTTAAAGCATTTGTTTTTCATTTATCTTCGAAATGTCCATGACATAACTTCTTGTGCGGAACAGATTCATAATTGAGTTGGACTGAATGCATGTCTGGCAATTTATTTGGTGTATTGTTAAGTGCTACAAAAGCATGTGAATTGCTCCAGGGATAGATGGACTAGATACTGAGAGCAGAAAGCAATATATGATTACATGTCTATTCAACCATTTTAACCAAATGATAAAACAGGTCTCTTGCTCAAACCAAAAAGCCCACTGCAGCTGCTGAGGGCAATATCCAGACACTAAAAACCTTTCACTCTCTCTCAATTGCTGTTGCTTCCTCTCCAGGGCATTATGAACACTTTTATCTCAGAGATAAACGGAAGAGTGCATCCTCACCACATCTCTGTAACAAGTCTATAAAGACTGAGGGGAAAAGGTTCTTCACCCTGTAATACATTTAATGTCCTTAAAAAGCTTCAAATGGCCATACCACAATCAGGTTACTATTAGAATTAAATACTTAGTTCTTATATCCTGTATAATATATATTATATATAATATATATATATATATATATATATATATATATATATATAAATTTTCTCCAGTCGTAGCTTAACATTTCCTTGTTATTATTTGAGTTGTATAACCACTTTCAAAAAGTAGACACACAAAAAAGATACTTCTGTCTTGTTAAACTAGGAAATATAATTTATTGCATAAAAATTATATTTAGTTACAGTAAGAAGTCTAAACATTTATGTACAGTATTACTTTACAGCATTACATGGAAAAAAAACTCCTGACTTCTTGTGTACCTTCTTTGATACAAAATAACATCTGAACAAAACAAAAAAAAAGGTTAAGTTCAGCCACACTTGAGTATCCATGAACAGCAACTACCATCCAGAGAGAAGCAAAGCCCATTCAGCTTCACATGTGAAAGGCTCAAAGGCGTTTTCATGTTACATCGACTGAGAGACGACTGGAGACATTTCAGAGCCATTTAAAAGCTTCAGCGTTCACAATCCATCGGGGATTTTCAATGTTCTTTGCTGTCTTCGTCATGTAGAGGGTTAAAAATAATCCTCTGAACAAACTTCCTGTTGTTTATTGTGAGGACGTAAGTGACGCCCCAAAAGCTTCCTAAACAAATGAGAGAACAGCACAGAGGTCATGGATCCCTGACCCCCACTTACAGTCATTTTGTTTGCATTTATTACGGCTGAGAGGCCTAAGAGGTCCAGTTTTCCCCAGCTTAGTTACAGCAGTGATCAGAACAGGGAAAGTAATAAGATTCCCATTCCACGTACTTCATACACGAGACATCAAGACGTCCACAGATTCACTTTTTGTTGTGCACTTGCATAGTACTTATAATGGGAAAAGGGGACAACAGATATGATGAAGCCTGTTCATTCATATACACTGTAGCACTGACTGATAGGTTGGTGCAAACAAGCTCTGTCACATTGTATTTTTCATCTCTCTCCCTCTCTCGCACACAACACACACACACACACCTTGGTTATTTAATTCACACCTTTACAGGCATGGACAGATACTGCACATTTCCGTTTTGTTTTGTTTGTTGCCAGACATTTGAACACTTGTGAAGAAAAGGTCAAGAAAAATAAAAGAAATGGCCCGGCATCCACTTCAAATGATTATATGACTTCTGATAATAAGTAATATGTGGCTTTCAGGCTTACTCAAGGGAAACCCATTAAAACCCGAAAGTCAAAACAGACAATAAAGAGCAAGCGGGTCATACTGCAATCAACAGAGCACTTACGCCACCTTTCAAGGCTACTATTTATAATTTAAACAGCACAACTGACTGGCATCAAACCCTGAAAAGGCTTTCTGCCATCTGCACAATTTCATACTCTTTAACCAGTGCAGCATATTTGCAGTACGCTTTCCCAAGAAGGATCAAAGCATATTTAACCTCAGCGTAACATTTCAATTTCATCCCATCTCAATTTCAACGACCAAAAAAGTCAGCTTTTACTTGTGAAGTACATCACGAAAACCTTTAAATGCACGTTTTTACTGCCTATTTTCAGTCAGAGACGAATGCAACAACGCA